>NC_056746.1:334402306-334619806 GCF_019279795.1 Protopterus annectens
TTAGCCATTGTAGACATAAACACTTTATAATCATGGTTTAGCATTGAAATGGGCCTGTATGAAGCTGGATTTGACAGATTTTTACCCACCTTAGATATTGCAGCTAACACTGCTTTCTTCCAAGATGTTGGTACTTCTCCTTCTCTCAAAATGCTGTTAAACAAAACCTTCCTTATCTTTATCAGTTTTTTGCCTCCTAGCTTTCAAACTTCCACAGGACCACCTTCTATTCTTGGAGACTTTCCTATAGATTGGTTATACATCACCATTTTTATCTAATCTCATCCTGTCCTGTTAGAAATTGAGCCTCCTCTACCTCTAACCTTGGCATATCTAATTCTTCCATAAACATTTCCATTTATATCTTTTCTTTATTTACATATTTCTGTCTTTATACAGAGTTCCATAGAATTTACAGAATATTTCTATTACTTCTACAGGATCCCTTGTTATCTTCCTTGTTATAGGCTCCCTTAGCTTAGTGACAGCCCTTCCTACGTTGTTGCCTGAGTCATTGTGCTAAAAGTTTTTATGCTCTAGAGCTATTATCAAAAAACAGTTGCTTAACAGCAGTCTTTCTAAACTCCTGCATATAATTGAAGTAATCTCTTATTTTCTGTTTAGCATTCTGCAGTTGTTCTTCTTGTTCTATGAGATCCCCATTGTTTTGCAGTAGTTTAACATTTGTCAGTCCCTCTAAATAATTTGTGTTACTTCTTAAACATATCTCCCTTTCTTTTATTAACACCCTATTTTTAAACTCCACTTTAATTTTATCCCACTCCCTATCTGTATTTTCAGAAGAAATGTGTATCTTTTCTAATAGCTCCTTAATAATTTCCACTACCCATTCCTTACATTCCTCTCTTTTCAACAGATAGGTGGGGAATTACTAGGGTCTCATTTTTATTTCATTACCCTGTGTTTTTATTTTAGTCATCATTGGCACATGATCTGAAATACTGAAACAACCACTTGGATGGACAGTAAAACGCACTTTATTAAAACAAAACAAATGTAATTTCTCTAGTGTCTCGACTTTTCTGTCTTTAGAGAGTATAACATTCCGTCATCAAACACTCCATCTTATATACCAGACACACCAATTACATCTTTAAATAATGAAGCAATAAAACAATTGGGTAAAAAATCTCCAATTAAGCTCATCGGGTGCTGCAGTAGCATTGTCGACTCATAGCAAGACGTTGTCCCGTTCGATTCTCAGCTAGAGCGTCTTCTGTGTGGAGGCATACGTGAATGGGGCGTGCCTTCATTGAAGGTTGTGCATCAGAGCTGGTAACCCGGTACGTAAAAATCCACTACCAATCATTAGCAGACCGGAGTTCCTCTGTGGCGACCCCTAACTGGGAAAAAACGAAAAACACAAACATTAAGACCTTTAGGGAACATAGTATCAAACTTAAGAATAAACATTGACTCCTTTTTAAAGAGCCTACTTTTTACATCAAATATATCATAAAAACTGCAGTAAATCTGTTCCAAGATGGTGACTTGTAGACCCTCCACCTGTGCCTTGTGATAATCCCAAAAATGTACAGCTATAGGACTTTCTAGTCTTCCTTTCCTGATGTCCCTTATATGTTCTTTAATGCTAGTTGAAAAAGACCTCCTACTTTCCCCTATATAAAACTTTCTACATGGGCATTTTATAGCCTATACTATTCCCTCACTATCTCAACTATAGCTACCCTGAGTTTCATATTTTTTTCCCATTAATATCTGGGAAACTGTCAACCACATAAGGACAAACTATACACTTCCCACAGGGACTTGTGCCTTTGAATGAAATTGCATGACTGCAACTCACCATTGGCGCACTGAATTTGCTGTGGACCAAGATGTCACTCAGGTTCCTACCCTGTGTATACGACACTCTGGGCTGATTTTCTAATATAAGACACTTAACTCCTCACTTTGTAATAAAATACCCCAGAATTGCTTGACCAAGTTAACGATTCTTTCTGAAAACAATGTATAGCTTGTGAAAAAATAAATAGGCTCTCTGCTCTTTACTTCATTATTATTTTTCTTCAACCAGATGTCTTTATTCCCATGACTGTCATATCTTACATTAAATTCCCCACACACCTTTTCTTGACATCCTCTTAGTAAATCTTTACTATACCCTATTTTGTTAAACATATGTATAGCTGTTTCCAGTTCCTCTCTAAATTCCTTATCTTCACTACACAATCTTTTCAACCTTAAAAACTCTCCATATGGGAGATCTTCAAGAGTGTGTGGAGGATGCCAACTCTGTCCATGTACAAAATGTAAACCATCTTCAAATTTCTTATGTACCTTAGTTTTAATCTCTCTAGTCACAATTCCTTCCATCTGAATATCCAAAAAAAGGCAGGGCAGGTGCATCTGTGATAGTGAGGGGATGGTATATGCTATAAAATGCCCATGTAGAAAGTTTTAAATAGGGGAAGTAAGAGGTCTTTTTAAACTAGGGTTAAGGAACATATAAGGAACATCAGGAAAGAAAGAATAGAATGTCCTGTCGCTTTACATTTTCGGGATTATCACAAGAGACAGGTGGAGGGTCTACAAGCCACTGTCTTGGAACAGATTTATTGTAATTTTTATGATATATTTGATGTAAAAAGTAGGCTCCTTAAAAAGGAGTCAATGTTTTTTTCTTAAGTTTGATACTTTGTCCCCTAAGGCTTAACTGGAGGTTTGTTATTTAATTGTTTTATTGGTTCATTATTTAATGATGTAATTGGAGTGTTTTGTATATAAGATGGTGTGTTTGATGAGGGAATGTTATACTCTGTAAAGACAGTAAAGTTGAGGTACTAGAGAAGTTACGTTTGTTTTGTTTTAATAAAGTGTGTTTTACTGTCCATCCAAGTGGTTGTTTCAGTACATTGGATTTGTATCGTGGATGCTGTGCTGACATGATCTGAAATAGTTGATTGTGTATCAAGACCTTCCATTAAATGCACATGTTTCTGTCAAATGTAAATTCTGTCTAGCCCAGCTCAGCTTTTGTATCTTGGGAAATAATATGTAAATTCACTCTGAACTCCTACTACTGAATTAACATCTTCCATGCCAAATATTTTCATAAATTTCTTTAAAAATCTACCCTCCACTGCTTTATTTTCTGGGTCACCAAGACACATCTTCACCATTGCAAATCAAATTCCATTCCCCACGTACAAGTAATATTCCTTGCTGAAAGCTGATCATTTCTCCCAGAATTTTCTTAAGCTCCATTATAGCAGTTTTCTGTGGAATATAAAGACATGCCAGTGTAATCCTCCTCCCTTGCCAGTAACCCCTTAGTACTACAAATATACCATTATTGTCTTTTTTTATCCTGCTATATTGCTATTGGAGCTCCTCTTACAATCAATATAACTACTCTTCTCTTCCTTTGTCCCAGGTATTCCGCTGAATAAGCATTCTGAAAACCATTCTTTCTCAAATTCACATGTTCATTTCTTTCCAAGTGTGGCTCCTGTAGCACGGGTATTAGCACGCTACATTTTTAGTTCACTACTCTTTCTTTTTTTGTATTTGTGTGCGAGACCATTAACGTTTAAAGACATTATAGAAAGCATCATATTCTTGAGAGATTATTATTCCCACCTTTTATGTATAATAGCTTTTTTATTAAATGTCTAGTTTCAGCTTTTGTTACATACATTCGTGTCATCTCCATTTGAACCTGTATCACATATTACAGAACTTTTTGTTATATCAAAAACCCTCAAACAAATGCAAACACACACACACACACCCAATACCCTCCTAAAACCTATTAACTTAATAATTACACACACAGCTATGTACATCTTCAAATATTGAAGTTTTACTCTCCTAACAGGAACAAATGCTCCAAACTGATAGCCACACACAAACCTGAGCTAGCCTAAAAAAAGGTTAGCCATACTAACATGCATGGTATAGCCTGTGGCTCTATTAAGTGCTGTCTGGTTTTGTTTTACCTTTATAGCTCTCTCAGCTGGGAAAACACTTGAAGACTTTAAGAAGACATTTTCTCCGAGCCATTTCTGTTTATCTGATTGTCTGTTAGAGACATGAGAACCAGACGCAAAACTGTTTACTAGAAAAAAAGCCTTATAATATTCAGTATTCTTTTTCATTCACTTGCTTTCTCTTAAAACTTGTTACTAGATTAAGCTGATGGCCGTAACTCAGTCATTCCCCTATACAAGAATCATGCTGTTTTAACCAGATTTTTTTTTTTTACATTGCAGTGCCTACATTTCTTAAAACTGAACAAGGAGAAAGAGAGAAGAAGGGAGAAAGAAACAAAAAAAGGCACACTTATTTACATTAGTATCCATACTACACTTAAAAATAACTGAAAAAAATGTATAGCATACAAAGAAAATCATGCAATATTTAAATAGGACTATTAAGAAAAAAATTTAGTTTTACTTAGTTAACTTTCTCCCGAGTATTTTTCTGAACATTAATGACATATGAAGTAAAGCATATGCTTTAGAGTCCCCTACAAGTTTAACAAAGTCCAAAAAAAAGTCCAGTATTTCCAGATTTTCTTTTTCTATTCCTGTTCATCTCCTTCTCTCAGACCCTGTGTCTGCTTCATTTACAATGTACTGTTGATTCTTCTAGTCAACTGTTGTACTTTTTTCCCTCCCTCAAGCATTTTCCGTTGAAAGAGTGGAAAATGTTTCACTGACATAGCCTCTCTGTGGTCTTTATTACCAGAAGAACAAGAAGCAGAATCTCCTTCTGTCTCACAGGGCATTATTTGTTGGACAAACATTTGTATTTCTTCCTTAGCATGTACTTCAAAAAAATTTGTTCCTCCAGGGAAAAATGTTTTGAAGAAAGCTGAGTACAGTGCTTTGAATCTCGCATCTGCTTCTCCACATTCCCTGAATAATGGGATAAATGTACTCCTCTTCTGCCTGGTGTACAATGAGTAGTCATTTGCTACAGACACACTAATGTCTTCCCACTTTTAATATTTTGTCCTTGTGCCACGGTTTTGTCAGAATCAACTCCTTCTGCTGGTAAGATTGCATCTTTACTATTAAAGGTCTAGGTTGTTTTCTCATAGCCATGTTAGGAGCATACACATGATGTGTCCTTTTAGTTAACAATTCTTGCTGTGGAAACCAGTCCAGTTGCTTATTTGTGCATTCATAAAATTAATACAGTCTGTTCCTTCCAGCTTCTCAGGTACAGCAGAAAATATAAATTTTTTTCACATGCTCTGTCCTCTAATTATATTATTTTTTTAAACATCTCTTCTTGTGCACTCTCATATTCAGTCAGCTGTTTCTTCATTTCAACCTCTTGAGTTTTGCATTTTTATCACTTTATCTGGACATCTGTTTAAAGCTTCTTCCATTTTTTCCTGCCTTTTATTGAGTTGATATACTCCATCAGTGTTTCATTTATTTTAGTCAGCAGTTGTCTTATACTTTCCTTTAGGTTACTAGAAGGCATGTCCAGAGCTTGCAGCAGTTGTCTTATACTTTCCTTTAGGTTACTAGAAGGCATGTCCAGAGCTTGCACTGATTTTTTGCTGAACAGCTACAGTACTTTTACCAGTCAGTGTTTTTTCGTCGCCTTTTGTAGCAGATTTTTCTTCAGGTCCTCTGTATTTCTTTTTTTCTGGTATCTGGGGAGTCCACTTTTTATCCATTTGCTTAAATATGCCCAGAAATCTAAGTCTACTGGCCTTTTCTGCTAAGTTTCTGTTTTCACACTGGGAGAGCTAGAATTAAGCTGTTACTGAATGTGCTGGCATATTGGAAGTCCCAGACAGCTCTTGATATACATTATATTGATCTCTGCTGCAGTAGCCTTAGCTATATGGGTTAAATCCTGCCAAGGATATAACAGCCTGCCAGCTTACAAAGTTTCAGGCCAACTTCCACATGTCTAAAGTGCCAGGCAGCTTGAGCTGAGCTGACTAAAAGATACTTTTGGTTACCAAGCCCTTCAGAGCTTTACTGCCAAAGAACAGTACACTCCTTTGAGGCTTTTCAAGGATTGAGGTCAGCTTAGTGCTGCTCCTTTACTGGGTGGATAAGCTCTCTTAGGAGGAAGTACTTCTAGTTACTGAATATTGTTTATGCTTTATCACCTTCTTCAGGAAGGTTATTTTAAAGCTAGGAGTTTAGTGTTTTATGTACTTTTCAACAGGAATGCTCCTATTTTCCTGTCACTTTAAAAATTGTGTAAAGTAACTGAAAAACATTTTTCTGTGGATAAATTATGTTTATTTTACTTTGATTGCTGGCAAAGTGTTGTAAAATGCTTTTTAATCTGTCATTCTGTGAAAAAGTGACTTTTACAGACTTGTGGTGTTATCAACATTTGCTGATTGTCTTCACTGGGAAAGAGGCACCATTTTCAGCTTGAACATGGAACAAACTACCAGTCTCATGGTCAGTCCTTCTTCTAGCCATAAAAAGAAAAAGTTAAGCAAAAAGCCTTTGTCACCACAGCAGACTAGCAATTGTCGTCAGCCGCAGGTGGTTGACACCACTGTGGTCATTTGATCCCGCAGGGTGTAGCCCCTACAGCTGTATGGATTGTGAGGGTTAGCCATATTCTCTGCAATTGTTGGGATTCCCTCCATGGGCAAGGAAGAGCTATTTTTGTCAGTCCTTTGAGAGGAAAGAGGGAAGGCTTCCCTGGGGAAGCTGCTGCTTTTAGTAAAATAGTTGGCCCCATTTTTCCTGTCAAAAAGAAGCAGAAAACTAACCATGTGTCTACTCCTCCAGAAATATCCTTGGACAGGAGAAGTTTATTGTGTCTGGCTCAGGGTTTAATTCAGGCTATTGATCCTTCTTGTAAAGAAGTTTCTGGTAAAAGATGCCTCTTTTCCTGAAGAGATTTAAGATTCTGAATCTAAACTGAAAGATGAAGGGGACCAGATACAGGGTTTTCTCCTCAAATTTATGAATCATTCTTAGAGCATAGCTTTGTTCTGATTCTCTGTGTAGGGATGTCTTTTTCTCTGAGACTATTGATAGAAAGTGCCATTGTTTTCAGTGGGAGAACACTGAGGTCTTTCTCTCGCTCAGAAAATATTATGAGTTGTTACAGAAGGAATTTCCAGAACCTATGCCCATCTCTGCTTTAGAGGATGTGTGTTTTACTTCCTGCAGTTTTCTTGAGAGTCAGCCGTCTTCCCGTAAAAAGTTAGGATGTGTAAACTTCCTCCATAGGTTTTTATACACTATTATCAAACCTTATCCAGCAGGTGTAGTTTAATTGATCCCACTGCTGCTTAACTCTTTAATCCAGTCCTACTTTTTCTGATAAGGATGGGAAAATGTATACTTCTGTAATTTTTATTTTTAGAAATTTTAATTTGTCAGGCTCATATGTTTGCTTTGACTAATTGTGAGGGTATGAGAAATGTATTATCTGCAGTTTCTTTTTGTGAGGAAAAGTCTACTTTAAATAATTTAGTTTTTTCTGTAGCACAGAACACTTACTCATTGTTTACAGTGTTTATATGACTCTCTTGGTAGTTCTTGCAAGGCTGTGGCCCTGGTACTGTTTAAGGAGACTTGCATGGCTGCATTCTGAGAACCTCCCAAATGTTAAAAATGAGATTTCAAATGCCCCTTTGCATAGAGATTTAGTTTTTGCTTCCTCTGCTGCAGTGGTGGTCAAAAAGTGTGTTGAAATGGGTAAATGGAATTTCTTAAGATTTTTTCAACCCTCCTTTTCCACATTTTGTGAACTCTTAACTCTTCATCCAATCCAAAGCAGATCAAACAGTCCCAACAAAATGCAGGTAAACAGATGTTTAAGAAGAAATGGCAAGAGGGTTAAAAAAAAAACCTCAAACTTCCTAAAACCAAGGACAGTCCAGTAAGTCTGAATGACTGTTTGTGACCCCCTCCCACCCTGGCCCGTTTATTCTTCCAGAAATTCTAAATCTCTATTTTTCTCTTTTACAGTGGATAGTTTTATAGTTTCACATGGTTGCTGACGATTATTCATCATGGTTGCAGATGACAGTGGGAGGAAATTTCTTCTTTCCGGTGTGTGTGTGTGTGTGTGGTGGTGGGGGGGGGTCATTCCTCATCCTCCTGATTACACTTGTTTCCACCTCTTCATCTTGCGCTTTTCCAAGGAGTGATGGAACCTTTTCCTCCTTCCAAGGTGGGGAAGGGTATTTATTGAAGGATGTTTTTTAGTTCCAAAGAAAGAAAATGCCTAGAGACCAGTTCTGGATCTTTATTTCCTTAACCTGTCAATGATAGTGCCCAATTTCAAAATTATGCCACTTCACAATTCATTACCTCTTCCTCTTTCAAGTTTCCTGGGAATATTAGACTTAAAAGATGCTGATCTTCATATGCCTCTTCATCCAGACTTCAGATGTTTCTTAAGGTTTTGTATTTCTGGATCACAGTATCAGTTCACAAACTGTCTAGCTTCAGTTATAGCTCATTGCAGACTACAGGGTATCCACCTTTTTCCATATCTAAACAACTTGCTTATCTTTGCAGAGTCTTTTTCAAAGTGTCAGAAGTCTCTCTTGCTCTCTCTTGTGTGAGAGATCTCTTACACAAGATGAGATTCCAAGAGAACATTTAAAAGTCGTTCTAGACTCCATCACATAGGGTTGTGTTCCTGGGATGTCAGCTTGGCACCTTAATTCAAAGAGCTTCTCTGCCACAGGAAAAAGTAGATCTATATCTACATCTGTTTCTAAAATTTTATACTTAAACTTCAGTCACTGCAAGGGAATACCTCAGGACTTTGGGTCTCATGGCTTCTATGATTTTCATGATACCCCTGACAAGACTCTACATGAGAAAGTTCCAGTGGTATCTGAAGTTTCTTTGGTCCCAGCGCCAATACCCTTTGTCTTTTCAAATCCCATTGATGGGATCTGTCAAGAGAGAAATAATTTGGTGGAAACAACAGACATCCTTACATCCAGGTGTCCTCTTCTCCCTCCCTCTTCCAAATTAACCAGTGATCATATATGCCTCAGACTTTGCTTGGGTAGCAGTTTCTGGAGGAATAAAATTGCAGGTTTTGTGGAACACCAAGGACAGAACCAAGCACACACATATCAAAGAGGTGTTTGCACTGATCAAGGCATTCAGCTCTCCTAATCATCTTTTATCCCTGAGACCTCTTCAAGCTGTTATACTTAATACCACCACAGCCATGTGGTACATCAAGCAGGGGGGATCCAGGTCATACCCCCTTTGCAGACTAGCCATGTTAGCTTGGGATAAGCTTCACAGCAGAATTTCATTCTACAGGCATCCTACATTCTGTTAGAGGAAAATCGTGTGGTAGACAAGCTGAGCAGGACAAAGGCAGCCCCTCACAAATGGAAACTAGGTCAGGGGTCTTCCATGATTTAATCCATTCTTTCAGAGTTTTTCAAGTAGCTCTCTTTGCCTCCTCTCTGAACAATCAACTGGCAACATTAATTTCCCATGCAAGAAAGCCTGGAAGACAGATGTCTTTTCTTTTCCTTGGACAGGAATATTCCTATATGCTTTTCCACCCTTTCCACTAATATCCAGGGTACTTCTGAAGATTCAGAAGGAATCCCTCAAGATCACTGTAGTGACTTCCTTCTGCCCCAGTCAGTCATGTTTCTGAAAATAGCCAGGGGCAGTTGCCACAAGCTTCCTCACAGACTGGATGTACTCACACAAACACATGGGGTGTTTGATACACCCTGACATCAATCAGCTTCAGTTGGCTGCCTGTATGATAGGGTCTTCATTCCATTTAGGCACCTTTTAACTGAAGGCTTGCAGTAGGTACTAATGGAGGCAAAAAAGCTTGCTGCTAAAAAATCATATATTAGCAAATGGAAAATTCCAGTTGGTGCCAACAATATAGCCAGCACCCATTCAGGGTTAGTTGTTCTCTAGTTTTACATTATTTGTGTGAGTTACTATACTACAGCCTTTCTTATTCCTCTATCAAGGTTCATTTAACAACCATTTCAGCACGTCTGCCCATGGATTCTCCTTTTCATTGGAGTCTCATGTCAAAAAATTTTAAAATGGGTTTGCACAATTGGCTCCCAAGTAAATGGGTGGTCTCTCCTTGGGATCTTAATTTTGTGTTAGAGAAGCTAACATTTGCTCCATTTGAACCAGCTAATCAGATTCATGACATGGAAAACTGTTTTATTGATTGCTCTAACCTCTGCAAGAAGAGTATCTGACTTGCAAGCTCTTATGGTGAGTTATCCCTGTCTCATTTTCCACACGGATGGGGTTTCTTTGAGAACAGCCCTTCATTTTGCTTAAAGTAGTATCCAAGTTTACTATCCATCTCCCTGTTTTCTTTCCTAAACCTAAAAATGAGGGAGAAAAGATGTCCATAGACTACTTTGATACTTTCTTGACCAAACTATATCTTTCAGATCTTTGGATCAGTTGTTCATTTCATATGTAGGTAAGAAGGGACACTCTTTGTCAAAACATACTATTTCCAAATGGGTTGTGTAAGACTAGTAACCTTTTGTTATACTCATCATAGCTAAACTATTCCAAGCAGGGTCAAGGCCCACTCTCCCATGGCCTTGTTCTTTATCTGTGTTTTTTGGAAAGGGTTGGAGTCTAGAAGTATTCTCAAAGCTGCTGCTTGGTCCTCTATACATACTTTTACAAAGCTTGATTCCTTCTGTAGGTCTAAGTCAGTCTTTGCTAGGACCATTCTCCAGGAGCTGTTAGACTCTTCTTCCACCTCCCAAATGTACTAAGCTAGAGTAATCTGTCTATATAGCCAAGGCTACTGCAGCAGTGATCATCATGATCAACGTAGTACAGTTGTGTAAGTTGAACTTACTATAACAGCAAATATGTACCACAACTGTACTTTCCTCACTTGCACTGATTCCGCAGTTCTGAAGATTGTATTTATGGTCCTGGAACATTCAGCAAGCACTTTGATAAGTTAGCACTCCATATGAAATAGTTTGTTGCTTTTACTAAGGACTCTAGGTAAATTTGGGCTGGATGGAAGGCCACTAACATATCTAATCATTAGTTTTGGAAACTGAATGGTGATTAGGCCACAACTTTCAGCAAATGAAGTAACCAAGTTTTTTCTTGGCATTTTTATGCATAACATATACATCCATATAATCCAGAGTGCCAGTCAGCAGTGCACTGCGTTGGCAATTGTTTTTAAGTATCTTCCAGGATGCATTTGTGGATGCTGCAAAGTTGCAGATTAGAATATTTCCTTCAGTCCCATAGATGCCAAAAAGGCTGCATTTAACAGCAGTCATCTGAGTGAGCTGGGTTGCCAGAGCACAAACGATTACTTAAAAATCATCACTTTTTTGTAATACTCTTCCAGAGTGCATCTTATTTAAGCTAGGCAAGTGCCCTTTCAATTCTTCTGTTTCTTGGCTCATGATAAACCTTTACACTCTTACCACATCTCCCAGTCCTCTACCAGAGTCATGTATGTTTATTAGGTCTCGTTCTCTCAAACATTTAACTGTTGCCTCTTCTCTGGTATCTTATTGTTCTTTATCTGGTGTCTGCCCTGTTTCACTTCTTCCATTTCTTTCAGTGATTTTATGAAAGACCCTTACCAGAGGTTTGTCTTCTTTGTATTCCTCTTTGGATCCTTTAAATGACAGGCTGTGTGATATACTAGACATTCAGAGATGAAGATCAGTGGTCTGCCATGTATTCCTGACTGTTGCAGCTAGATAACCTCCTTGAAGATGGCCCAACATGACCTTTCCTTGCTGTTTCCATGCAGCTCTGAGCCCTTATAATAATGTGCACTGTACCATTGCCTCAGGAAGAGGAGGAGTCCAGGCCTCTGTCTCAGAATTAGTATTTCCTCAAATCTGCTTTGCACTTTCACTATTCCAGTTTCTAATCATGGCCCTTTTTATCACTCTCTTCTTCAAATACACTGCTCTTACTCACACCAAACTGTGTAGTGATTGAAAAATCATATGCCGTCTTTGAATTGTTTAGTGTAGAATGCTTTCTCAGTTTTCTGACTTTGTGATCAGACCCTTCACTGCTTTTGTAACTGTGCATTATATGCACTCTTCCTGCTCATTTTCCTACCTCTTTATGGCCTCCACAGCCATACACAACTCTTCTAGTATTTATTTATTTTCCAGTTTTTGTCAATCACTTGGTGTTTCAGGCCATTCGTTCCTTCACTGGGTGAGAGCTGTCTGAGATAGGCCATAATTAATGACATTAGGGGTGATTTGGAGCTTCTCCTGCTTTTTCTCCCTGTTCCTAACTGCATGCCTCTCATGAGGTGCTGTTGATGGGTTGTGCAGTGGGCTCTGTGCGAAAGATATGCAGTCACTTCTGCAAGGTGCATTTCCTCCAGGCAACTGTGTCCCCTAAGCCCCACCTCCACCCCCCGCAACATGAGCAGTGATTTTGCTGGTTTCCTCCGGTGAGATCACATCATGCACTCTGTCTCAGAGTGCACACTCCCTCAGGAGAGGCAAGTTGACCACTCCCCCTTACTTCTCCCCCTCTGTGCCCATCTACTTCAGTGGCAAGGCTGCCAGTTGATCATCAGTCACCTGGATCACAGTCAGTGTTTTATCCATGTGTGCCATAGAACTAGGCCATACTCAACATTACTAGGTGGTGGAATGTTGTTAGTGCTTTATACCACAGAAGGATAAATTGAGCATCTCTAAAGTCCACTCCTACAATGCACCCAGTTAACCTATTGTCCTTTAATTTTGCCTTTTCATCACCTTTTATGGGTGATTAGTATTGACAGATTGTTTTCCTTCTTTGTATTGGTTAGGGTCACCCTACCAAACACACGTGTTTTTTTGGTTTCCTTTTCCATGGTAGTAGTCTTTACACTAAATCCCAGCTGTCACTTATTGGCCAGGAAAATCCTTGGGTCTTTTTCAGCTAGCCTTTCCTCCATCATGTCTTTTGTACCATTGTTTATATCATCGTTTAAACTGTCTTCCTGTCCAAGCCCAGTGTGATATCTGATACAAGTATATTAAACAAGACTTGTTGCAACACCTAATCCTGCAGCAGTCTACTGCTTACTGATTTTTATTTAACACTGGTTCCCCTCACAAACACATCCTTCCTCTTGGTAGACATACAGATTACTGTCCACTTTTCTTTGGGCCTATCTGCATTTCTTTTCATATACTTGCCTACAGTGGATAAAGAAAGTGTACATACCCCTGTTAAAATGCCAGGTTTTTGTGATATAAAAAATGAGACCACAATAAATTGTTTCAAAACTTTTCCCACCTTTAATGTGACCTATAACCTGTACAATTCAGTTGAAAAACAAACAAACCTGTTAGGGGAAAAATATAAAAAATAAAAAATGCACAATAAGCTGGTTGCATAAGTGTGCACACCCTTAAACTAATACTTTGTTGAAGCACCTTTTGATTTAATTACAACATTCAGTCTTCTTGGGTAGGAGTCTGTCTGCATGGCACATCTTGACTTGGCAATATTTGCCCACTCTTCCTTGCAAAAGCACTCCAAATTTGTCAGATTGTGAGGGCATCTCTTGAGCACAGCCCTCTTCAGGTCACCACACACATTTTCTATTGGATTTAGGCCTGGGCTCTGGCTGGGCCATTCTAAAACTTTAATTTTCTTCTGGTGAGGCCATTCTTTTGTTGATTTGGATGTATGTTTGGGTCATTGTTGTGTTGAAAGATGAAATTCCTCTTCATCTTCAGCTTTTTAGCAGATGCCTGAAGGTTCTGGGCCAAAAGTAACTGGTATTTGGAACTGTTCATAATTCCCTCCACCTTGACTAAAGCCCCAATTCCAGCTGAAGAAAAGCAACCCCAAAGCATGATACTGCCACCACCATGCTTCACCGTGGGGATGGTGTTCTTTTAATGATGCAAAGTGTTGTTTTTGCGCCAAAGGTACCTTTTGGAATTGTGGCCAAAAAGTTCAACCTTGGTCTCATCAGACCATAACACATTTTCCCACATGCTTTTGGGAGACTTGCTATATTGTTTTTTCAAATTTTAGCCTGGCCTGGATGTTTTTCTGTGTAAGAAAAGGCTTCCGTCTTGCAACGCTACCCCATAGGCCAGACAAATGGAGAATACGGGAGATTGTTGTCACATGTAGTACACAACCAGTACTTGCCAGAAATTCCTGCAGCTCCTACAGTGTTGCTGTAGGTCTCTTGGCAGCCTCCCTGACCAGTTTTCGTCTTGTCTTTTTATCAGTTTTGGAGGAACATTCAGTTCTTTGCAACATCACTGGTGTCCCATATTTTCTCCACTTTTTGATGACTATCTTCAGTGTGTTCCATGGTATATCCAATGCTGTGGAAATTTTGTTGTACCCTTCTCCTGACTGATACCTTTGAACAATGATATCCCTTTGATGCTTTGCAAGCTCTTTGCGAACCATGGCTTTTGCTGTAGCAGGCATCTGAGTAAATGTCAAGAAAATCCTACATGGACAGCTGAACTTTATTTGGGGTTAGTCAGAGTCTCTTTAATTGATGGCAGGTATGTACCCAAGAAGACTGAATGTTGTAATTAAATCAAAAGGTACTTCAACAAAGTATTAGTTTAAGGGTGTGCACACTTATGCAACCAGCTTATTGCACATTTTTTTATTTTTTATATTTTTTTCCCCTAACAGATTTGTTTGTTTTTCAATTGAATTGTACAGGTAATAGGTCACATTAAAGATGGGAAAAGTTTTGAAATCATTTATTGTGGTCTCATTTTTTTCTATCACAAAAACCTGGCATTTTAACAAGGGTGTGTACACTTTTTATATCCACTGTACATACCGAGGTGAAATACCAGTGGTCTTTATGATGTCTGTATATACTATATTCATAGGTGTCCCCATTATCTGCCTCAGTAGTGACACAGCCATATAAGTGGTATCTTATCTTATCTTCCATCCTGACAGTGGAAGACCGTATAATTTTTCAATTTATGCAGACTGAAAGTCACGGGATTTAATATACCTAGCGGTCTGCACAAAATGTAGTCATTTTTATGTAGGAAAGACAAATAGGACCCTTCGAGAAAGAGTTAGAGAACATGTATATGCTATAAACAGGGAAGATGACAGCAATGCCCTAGCTAGACTTGTTATAAATGAAGGGAATACACATGGTTTTAAATTTACTGTGATTAAGTTTGTATATAAGAACATTAGGCTAGATGATCGTATAAACTACATTGAACAAAGAGAGACAAGGTGGATCATGAGGCTACAAGCAGATAGACTATCTGGTTTGAATGACAGGGTGTCCATGAAACCATACTTGATAGCAAGGGACAACAAGCATTAACATTGTTTATAAGCTATTAGTCTAGCGTTCTTCAGGATGGCTCACGAATCTATTAATAAACAACATATATATTTGATATATTTTATATTTTTATAGTATACATTTATACATAAGCACATTTTTTTTAAATAGTGGAACATATACTTTGAGATATGTATATATGTTTTTAAGCTGTATGAGGTTGAAGCATCTATTATAAATTAAATATTTGTTTTTAATATAAAGAATCACAGAGGTTTTGAACTTGAATTTCAGCCAGCAATTTTTTAGTTAAAAATTTTTTAATCGATTAAGCATTGATGTCATCAAGTAAGGAACAATAATGATTGGTTGATGAAGTAACAGCAAAGGTATTAAAATGTAGGGTACTTACGTATTATCGCAACCAGATTTTCGCGATAATAGCGCTTGCTTCCCAATGCGGAAATGTAAAAAGAAATGTATGCAAAATCACACTGACAATGTCAACTTCATCTAAAAACATTGTTTAGGTAGCAAAAACATTGTAAATTTAAAGGAATGAGAGCTTCTTTCAAGCTATGCTGTTTTCCAACATCTTGTCACTGTAAATACATTTTACACAGCCGCTATGTGTAATACACGTTCCATATCCCCAGCCGCGAGCCTGTAAATGTTGTCAAAGTTATACTTCAGATTAGTAAAGATGTGTATCTATGTAGATATTCAGTGGTAGTGAACTAACCCCAAAAAACAACCTTTATAAATACAATGCGTTTGTGGGATCTACCTAAGACAGAAAAGGAGTCAGTAGCACTTTTCCAGCAATATGGCATTATATCAACAAGTAAAGAATGCTGTTCTGGACATTCAATGACATTATACTATGGGAAGCAGATTTTTAGGAAATGCAATACAGAAAAATGTTACCAACATGTAGGAGTTTGAGTGAGTAATTTCTTTGAAGGAAGTAGAATTAATTTTACCACCGCTGTCCGCTTCATTTATTGTTGGGCAAAGCAGATGACATCTATAAGTTTCTGTCAGGAAGAACTGGACATGGCTAACAAGACAGTTATAGACTGGAGTAACTACTTACATGATGTCTGTGTATTAGAAATGGAGAAAAAGGATAAGAAAGAAATCGGAGGGCCAGGGTGTATTGTGGAAATAGGCGAGACTCTTTTTACTAGACGTAAAAGTAATGCCGGCCATATTCTCCCTCAACAGTGGGTATTTGGAGGGATATGTAGGGAGACAAGAGAGACTTTTCTTGTAAAAGTTCCTGATAGAACAGCCGCAACATTATTTAATAAAATCAAAGAATACATTAAACAGGGCACTACTATTTATTCAGATTCATGGCGGGCATATCAAACTCAACAACTAGAAGAAGCTGGTTTCAGTCATGAAAAAGTAAACCATAGCTACAACTTTGTAGATCCAAACACAGGAGTGCATACACAACACATAGAGAGAATGTGGGGATCTGTTAAGTGGAGAAACAAAAAACAGAGAGGCAGTGCAAGACACCATTTGGACTCCTACCTAATTGAATATATCTGGCGTGAAACACAGCTTGCACTAAAGAAAGACTTATTTGATGCAATCTTGACAGCAATAGCAAACAATTTCTCTCCATACAAAAAGTGTAACCCAGCAAGTGAACCATCTACAAGTATGCTTCCTTAATCAGCAATAAAATATTTACAGATATGTTGCTCAAAAACATCTGAAAGACATCCACATGAATACTATGCAAAACATCCACAAAACATTGCAACAATAACTGCTATCCCCCACAGAAAAATCAGTTTCTGTCAAATACTACAAGAATGCTCTTCGTAACTTTAGCCTCCATCGTCAAGACCTTCATCTCTGATTGTTTAGATTGCTATTACCTTTAACTTCAATTATTTCCTACAGTATGTCAAATAAAACTAGTTATTTACCAAAAAAAGTGTTGCTCCAGATTTCTTCTTCTCAGGAAAAAGTTTAGTATCCAGTTTCGTAGTAATCCATCACACAGTAAAAACGAACGAGCATTTCCCATGCGTCCTCAATTCACTTCTGCACTAAGACAGCAGTGCAACCAGTTTTTTTTTTTTCAAAACAGGTTTATTGTTTTAACATATAAGAGAAATATCATAACAATTTTATACAAGTAATTAAAAATAGGTATTATTATAATATTCAACAAAACAACTAAAGTATTTACAAAGACATCCACTACAATCAGATCAATTAATTAAACTAAAATACCATGCTATTGAAATTAAAAATTTTTTAACAAATTTTGTAAATTATCCCATACAATAAAATAAGATGTTTTTCTATTTGTTCTAGTCCTAATTGTGTTTATTTCCATATGGCACACTATATTCATAACATTTTTAAATTCATTGAACTAAGGAGGTGTATCTGAAATCCAATTTCTAGTTATTATTTTCCTAGCCACTGCTAGAATAGACCATAACAAGGGAAGCTTAACCTTTTTAACACTTTGAGGTACAGGTGTGTTGAATAATATAAGAGATTTAGAAATAATGAAATTATCTGTAAAAAGAGCCTGCAAAAATTCATTAATTGACTTCCAGTATTCTTTCAATTTTATACAGTCATAAAACATATGAGCCCAGTCAGCATTAATTTCTACATTACATCTCTTACATAGATTATCTTTATTATTTATTTTATTCATCATCAAAGGTGTATAAAAAGATCTATGTAAAAATTTCCATGTATAAATTCTCCAGACAATGGAAGACGTAGTTCTATAAGCAGATTCCAATATATATTGTTTATCTTGTTGATTTGGTTAGTGCAACCAGTTTTGATGTACGCAAAGCAAGTTTCACATTTCTGCTTTAATTTACACTACTAATTTGGGACAAACTACGTTGTACCCAAAGAAAACATCAAATTCTGTCATACTTTTAGTCCCACAATCCATTTTTGGGCCAACAAACGTATTACCGCGAAAATCTGGTTGCGATAATACGTAAGTACTGAAAATGTAGAAATGGCTTAGCTTTTTTAACAGTCTGATGAAGCATTCGAGAGAATGTGAAAGCGCTTACTGGATGTTTTATTGTTTTTGTTCTTTAGTTCAGTGTGTTTAATAAAAGGTCAAGCTTCTTATTGTCGTGTTGTGCCTCAAGGAAAGGTTATTTGGATGATTGAACAATACTACTGCTGTATGAGAAGCCATGATGGCCACCATCATCCAGAGAGTTAGCTTACAGAAAGTTCTTCAGCCAACTATGCAGAAACTTTTCAGTGGCAATCAGCTAAGTGGAAGTGAAACTAAAAGGGTAGTAATTACCAGAGTCCGTCGTCGAGCCACCTTTACACAGAACCACCATTGTCACTGTTCAGTCTTGTGATGTCACTCCAGTTATTAGGAAGTATGTACAGTTCTGACAATGGTTCATCGTATGCCACTCAACTCTTATAGCATCCAAAGAGGTAGCTCATCTGAATCATGTACATGTATCTCCTTAGATGTTCTAGAGCTTTATTTGCTCCTTCTTTCCTCACTGTTCATGATATTCATTTGTCCCCATCCGTAGCTCCTCTTTCTTCCCATGGTGGATCCCCCCCGTCTTGTTAGTCTACTGCAAGAGTTGAAGAGGTTTGCCAATAATACTGTGCAGGGATATAATTTGGTGTGTATTACATGAAAGAAGTTGTGGAGGAAACATGGTGGGGGTTCATTAAACATGCCTGAAGATGGAGTAGGTGCAGAGTACACTTTGGGTGAGCAACTATATCAGAACCTTAAACATGACCTGCATTTCAGGGAGGAATGGGTTTGGAGCAATGTGAAGAAGAAATGATGTGGAATTTTCATGATGGTAGGTTCACAGGGTGGACTGTTGTGGATTTCAGCCTAATACTCACTATGATAATTTTTAGAGTGTGTCTTATTGTAGAGGTCATGACTTAGTTTATTTCACTTGAGTATGTAGTTGGTTTGACTGGTCCTAACCTTTTTACAAGAAAGACCTGGGGAGAAAAGTTTCAGCAGTAAATGGTACATTAAGCAACATTAATAAAATATGCAGTATATAGTTTTGTCTCAAGTTATCTTAAATCCAGTCATGTGCTAAAAGGTGACTCTCTTAATATAACAACATAGCATTTAAGCCACAATGTTTGTATGTAAAAGTTGATGATTGTCATTCATGCAGAGGAAATACAACCAGAAAAGGGGTAGGTTAGTGGATCTACATATAGGTTATAAAGTCCTCTTTGAGATAGCACAGAGAAGTGCAGCAACTTTTGGTCTTTTTCAGAAAAGAGTAAATACAGTTTTAAACGTTTTTTCCAGTCCCTGACTTATACTGTCAAGGTTCTGTATTTGAACATTGAAGTAAAAAAGGACAGACCGGCATTACTGTGATCCATTTGTGTTAAGTACTGTCAAAGTATGTTAGGTAAAAGAGTTCCTCTGTATTTGGAGATGTGTAGTGATGTGATGGGTGTTGGCATGAGAGTATTGCTTACAGAAGTGAGTGAGCATTTGTAGTAAGATGAGTATTGCACAGCTGACAGAAGGATGTCTTGTTTAACCCCCCCCCCCATCTGTTTTGGCCAGCATTGCCTGCTGCTGCTGATCTCTACCTCTGCTCCAGCTAGCCCACTGCATTTCTATCTTCTTTGGACCTCTCCCTCTTTTTTCAGGAACAGAGGTTCCCAGCAGAATCATGCTGTGACCTAGCAGGTAGGTCCTCCCTCTCCAGGGAGGTAGACCTCAGAGTCTGCTGTTTGCAAAAATTGCTGTTTCCCCTTAATAGAGGTGCAAGCTACGGTGGGTGTAATATATAGAGCTAGGAGTTAGAATTTAACAAATGGGAAAGGGAAACCAAAGACGAGATGAGCAAGTGTAATGATATAGGCAACACCATCCATGCCATCAACTTGTTTGTAACACACTGCTACCATAAGTAGCCTGCTTGCAATCAGTGAGATAAGAGCCAGTCTCCATTAAGGCATGGTTTGATTGCATGCAGATCCTCAGTCTCTCCTTCTGGGATAGGTGAGATGATGGAGGCTGCTTATCCCCCCATCAAACCTGGCTCAACCAGCTCCAAAGTTGCTAATTGAATGTAGGTTGTCAACGCTGGATCACAATGGGGTTTCCAACTGTGTGTTCCATGGAGGTGGTATGGGTTGTTACTTCTGACAGTTGCGGTATCATAACAACACATTTATATAATTTGTATAGCTAGTAGTGTTTGTTGATGTCTTTGGAAGTGTGTAACCAGACTTCTGAGGTTGGTTGATATTTAGTAAAACTGATGAGTGAAAGTCTCAGTATCTTTGCAAAATCTCTGTCTCTTTCTTTATATACATACATATGCACATTAGCAAAAACAAGCAAAGTGGATGTTTATGTGTGATATCTAATGTGAGGATGCATTGATAAATACTCTGACTTCCTTAGCAACTACAAGTGCCAGTAGGTATTCAGTGATGTCAAGATATGCAGTCAGAGGATGATGTAAGAAATACTGTGATGTTCTTGAACTGTACGTGTAAGAATGTAGGCATCTATATCCTTAGTAAAAATTTCTACTGATTCTGCATGGGTACATCTCCATTAATAACTTAATGTATTTCATGCCTTTATTTTCTTATGTCCTTTCTTCCTTTTCTGTTTCACCCTCCCATAGTCCAAGTTCCCACGCTGGTTATGTTTCTGTTCTGTATTTTTGTCCTGTTTCCATTTCTGATAGCTTTTATCAAACTGCTTCTGGTATCCACTTGACTGCAGAAAGGATTAAAGTACTGTCCTTCCTTTGAAACTTGCCTAGGTGACATGGTTTGCGAAGACGAATTTAGAAACCTGTCGTAGAGGAAGGGCTGTAGGAAATTGTATTAAGTGATGCAGTTACTAGAATTTAATTACAAAACCTACATTGGCTGCAGTGCTACATAGTATTCTTACGAGTTCAGCATGAGGTTGAAAGTAGAGTCTTAGATGTGTCAATTTTCCAGTGGTAAAATGCATCCTTTTGGATTGAAATGCAGAAGACATACAAGAATGCAGGCATAACATGAATGTGCCTCAATTTAAGTGTTCTCATTTAGACTGACAAGTTACACTTTGGCTGAAAGTGTACTGAGAAGTGTTATATAATTAAGGAACTGAGTCTGTAACAAACTGCAAAACATAAAGGATTATGATCCGGTTGCCGACCATAACCTGCTTATTATGTGTTCAAGACATGAATGCCAAGAATTTCCATGTTGAGATCACGTAATATACGGTTATAATCGTTGAGACAATCATAATTCTTTGCAGCGCCTGGCGCTTTCTCTGCTCCATTAGTATTGGTTACAATGAAAAAAAAAGTCACTAAGTGTTTTGTTGGCTTTGAAAGCTGTGAAACACTTAGTGGGAACTGTCAGAAACAGTGTAATGTTACATTTACATTCTCCTTTCATGCTTCTCTACTTTCTAGATTTTTATAGAATGTCCAGATTACTGTTTCATATTTTAGTCTGCTCTGCTCCTCATAAAATCTGTGTTTTTTGGACAAACTACTGAAGATTGAAGTCACTAAATAAAGATGTACATTTGTGTTTCCTAGTTTGTGTCTTTCAGAAAACGTGCTAAAACATCCTGTTATTCTAGCAACTTTCTAAATTTTATTACAGGAAGTTAGGGACACTTTAAGAGTATTGACAGCAGGCAGACAACTGTTTTTTTCTGCCGCTGTTATTTGCTAGTCACTACAGGCAGATTTTACATCCAAGCGCTATACCTGACATTAACAACTTTAACAGGGGATGCTTAACAGTTGCTGAGGTCGCATTGTGCTGGCGCTTAACTGGTTTGTCTTTTTCTGAATATCGTAGTATAATCACAGCACTTTATGCAGTACATAATTTTCAATGTCATTTCTTTTAGTGCTGTCGAAATTCAAAGAAGGGCATCTTTCTGTCTCCTCTCTCTCTCTCTCTCATAGACACACCCTATTTTTTATGCGATGTAGAAGGGTTTACAGTATTTCTGTCTGTTCTCAGTCTCTGCTCTTTGAAATTACAGATCTTAACATTTTCATCCCACCAGCCTAAAATATATTCAGCTTCTGAACCAGTGTGGTGATCAGTCCACGTTTGACATTGCAAATGCCTGTTGATAGGGACATAATGTTTGCATTTAAATTGCTGTAATCAGGATAGACAGATTTCTGTTTGGCTCAGGAAACTACTGTGATCTCATGCATGTTAATACTGTTGCTCCTTCTTTATGTTGGCTTGAACAGACTGAGCTTGCGGGAAATTAGAGGTGAAAAAGGCTAGGGTCAGTAATTATGCATAAGTTTCTTCCACCTTTATTAGCAGTCCTGTGTTTGTCTTGTATTGCTCTTTTCAATGTCGTCTGTTAACTGTGACTTGTCTGCCAAAACATAGGTAGGCACACAGAAAAATATGTCATTGTACACATGGTTTGTCTTCATTTCAAGCTTAATTTCTGCCACTAATAACTTATTTTATGTTGAGAATTAACTGCAACAAAAGAAACTGAAACAGCGGAGTACTTCATGCACATGTCAGTTAGGCAAAGGAGCATATTTACTAGGATATCTATCAAATGGTTTGGCAGAAAAAATATCATACGACTGTTGTGTGGGGGACATCAGTGAGCTAAGTACACTAATTTTGCAATCAGATTCTAAATTTATCTGCCAAAATCTTATGGACTAAATAGTTAAAAACCAGAGTAGTAGATGGTAATGTATTTTGTGCTTCTGTTGAAATCTTTTTATCTTGCCATCTTCACAAAAGTTCTGGCTTCCTTGGCTTACTAGAGTTCAATTTTCTGTTTTTTTTTCCCAAGAAACTTAATTTGATTTGTTCTTCTTCTGCATTCTAATGATGTCTGAACTGTGGGCTCCTTCCATGTCTATAGTTCTTATTTTGTACAACTGTGACTGTTCTTAATTAAGCATGCATGCCACGATCATTCTAGAATAAATATCTGACCAGGATCTATCCTGCCAGTACTTTGATGGATCAAATTTGTGCCTCAAAGGTTTCAACTGAGTCTACCAGAACTTAATGGTTTTCAGAGTTTATCGGGTCACACCCTCTGTAGGATTCACATCTCCAGGTTATCATTTTGCCAGAACTATGATCTGTCCGCACATTAGTTTTGTGGTGTTCAGTCATATCTCTGCCACTTTTGCATTCCCTAGTCCCATACTCTTACATTATTTTTCAGCAGAGGTGTTTTAAGACATTTTTGTACTTGTAGTTAAATTCCCTCTGCAACATTTCAGCAGAGTACATCTTTGTAGACCTCCAACCAAAGACAAAATTTAAATGTTAAATATTTTCTGCCTTTTCCTTTTAAAAAAAAATGCTTTACTGAGCACTGAATGTTGTCATTAATATAGTTTGCTGTGTACCTTGACAGTACTACAGTCCAAAGAAAATTTTAAATTTAAACATTTTTTGTCTCTTTTATTATTGAAAAAATTGGTTTTAGTTCCTATGTAGTTTATGCATAAAGTCTAGTAAACCCTTAATGAGCTCAGCCCAAATTCCCAACTGCTCCATAGTACATTCTGGTTAAGTGACTTGCTCAGGATCACAGAGAAGACAGTTGAAGGCTGAGGGAATCAATCTTTGTACCTTGAGAAGTAGCTAATTAACAGCTCACAGTCTTAGTCTTGTTTGCCACCTGCCACAGTGAATGTCGAGACTGATACGATTTTGCGTTTTTCTGTTATTTTAGTCAAAAAGTAGTGGCAGCAGCGAAACACCAATGGCATAGTGTGAATGACACTTGATATTTTTTTCTGAGTGATTGCACAACTTAAGAGTAGAGTTTTCCTGAGAGATGTCATGCCCTCAAACTTTAAACCAAGGAAACAAATGAAGTTTGCAGGGTGTTGTATAGCATTTGCAGGTAACTTGATTCTAGACACATACAAACTGAAAAGACTGGCCATAATAGCTAATGTGCTTTCTTGGGAATGAACGTAAAATATTTCACATAAATGGCTATAAGAAGAGTGAGGAAAAGTGTTGTGATTATCACAAATGTAGGACTGTCAGCATATTTGGATGCAAATATTTAGTTATTTTCAATGTTTAGTGTAAGTCTAGTACCTAAAGCATTATGTATGTCATGTGGTGTTTTGGGTGGCTTAGATTGTTGTTTTTATTTAGGGATTCAGATTATCTACACAGAGTTGACAAGATGATACTTGTGTAGGAGATGAATGTGTAAGAATTACACATTAGGTTGCACAGTGAGATACAGAAGCCTCACTTCACTGCTGACCTTCAGGTAGTGAGATGCCATGGTGTTAGCAATGCATCACTGTGTCAGAAGCAGTCTAGCCTTTCAAAACATCACAACTGCTTAAAAACACCTAAGCTTTTATGGAGAGTTTTTATTTTTTCAGCATGCACTTAAAGAGCAGCATGTAGCAGTAATGCTAGACTCTGCTTGCAAACCTTTCTCTCCTTCTCTGTTGGGAGGTGTAACAACATGGTGTGAAAAGTAGATAAATATTTTTCTAAGCCCCACAGAAGAGGGGCTGCAGCTACTTTTTCTTTAATGTTTTTTTTCTAGTTTATACAGTTAACATTATTTTTTATGAAATGTAGTTAGGGGATTAAGTAATTCTTAGACACATGTATGTTCAAATGATTGCTGTACTCGTGACACACTTTTCTTCTAGTGTAAGAATCTAGCAGGTGTTTCGCATACACTTTCAAAATCATGAAATGCATTAAAAGACTGAAGAAAAAACATAAAATGACAGTGTAAAAAGAAACAGAAGTGCTTTATAATCTACCACAGTTCAACACTATTTTTCAACAAATTTTTCAGAATGCTGGAGCTAATAGTACAACGTTCAGTTTAAGAGAACTTAGAAGATGGGTAGAAAATGCTGAACCAGTGTGTATTCAGCTGTATGTAGTTACAGAAGTTGATGAAATACTGTAAAAGACACACCACTTTTTCCTAATTTTTGGGGAAAAGAACCACAACACATATGTAAAACATTTTCTGTTTTAGCAGTGATTAGCAAATAAATAGTTTGAAGATAGGTAAGTCTAAGAATAAGTATAAAGATTTTTTTTCAGTTGTGTGAAGGATGATACAGCTGTAATATAGTGTATGACTGAATTCACAAGAAGGTCAAAGTTATGTGAATTTGATGTCTTAGAAGAACTACATGTAATATGCATAACTGTTTGCAGTAAAGCTACAGGAAAGGCTCCTTAGACATACAGACTTGTCTTCAGAAAAGAAAAAAAAGGACTGTGTGTGTGCAGAGCAACATAGATTACAAATGATTATTTACAGTGCTGAATATTTTGATACATAAAACATAAAAACATAGTAAACTGAAATACTTAGTGCCCAGCAACATGGCTTAGAGAGATGAACCACTGACTATGACTCTGATGACCTTGTTTGACTAGCAGCTTGGGTGCTGAAGGAGCTGAGTGGGAGGAAGGCTGGAGTGAGTGGCTGATCCCAGGTCATCCATCCGGAGGTAAGGATAGTGGTCTGTCCTGCAGTAATGCTGGAACTCACTGGACAGAGAGGTGTATGTCATGCTCATAAGGGCCGGGGATGTGTGCTTACCTTTGCCAAGCAATGTTTGCATGCTAGCTTTTGGAGACGTGGGAGCATGCACTGCTGCATTGGAGGGCATAACATGTACTTGCATATAACAGTGTATGTGTCAGCCGCCAAATAAAGGAGTTTTGGCGTATGGAACTACAAAATAAAAGCTCAGTGGCTATCCAGATGATGCCTTCTGTGATCGGCTGTTGCTCTGTGGGGAATGAAATAAGACAGGAAATGATCTTTCCCTGTGTGTAATGAATTTGCCAGTGGATCACAAAAAAGACTGGTGGTTGTCATGCAGCATTGTTCCAAAACAAACAAGGACACAAACAAAACAGCAGATATCCAAGCCGCTAATCAAACCCTGTTTGCCTGGAATTGTAATTGGGGCTTTATCCCTCTTTGTCAGTGGAGCTGGCACCACAGTGCATGTAATAGCAAGTAAGCTATCAAGAGCCAAGTACTCCGTTTTCAATGCAAGCTCAAGGGTTTGGCAAATAAAACTTGGTGAAAAAGTTGTAAGTTGTTTACTTTTATCTCATTATAGAGTAGACAGTGATTTTGAGTCTGAAACTACAATTAGATGTAATCTCTACATTTAAGTTACTTCATAGGACTGTGGCATCATTATGTGAAAACATGAAAGGAGTCAAAAATATACCTAGATAACTTGTTGGTATGAAATCCAACAAGGCACAGTGGCTTTTTAAAGTATGTATTCTTCTGACGCAAACCAAAAAGCATGTTGTGCATGAGGCAAAGTGTGAAATATGCATGCCAGTAAAATATCTAGGACAATCGTTCATTTCCAGTTGCCAGCTTCTCTGGCGACCCCTAATGGGAACAGCCGAAAGAAAAATAAGAGGAGGAGCCAGAGCATATCCCGGTACTCAGTGGTGCAAGACAGAGGAACAAGTCCAGATTGGGGTGCCATCCCCATCTCAGGATGGGCACAGTTTCACACAGAGCACATTCCGTTTGCCAGCGTCTCTATTTCAAGGTCACAGAGGAGCCAGAGACTATCCCAGTACTTATTGGGTGCAAGACAGAGGAACTAGTCCCGATTGGGGTGCCAGCCTTGTCTTAAAACGGGCACAGTTACACAGCTTCACAGAGAGCACAGACCTACAGGCAGTGTTGGGGGAATGCCAATTCACCTATGGTATGTGTTTAGAATCTGTGAAGAAATCACAGCACCTAGCAAAAGCCCAGACAGAAAGAAGGAGAATGTCCAGACTCCACATAGAAGGCACAGCCATGGACTGAACTGGAGAAGCAAAAGCTCTGAGACAGCAGTACTGTCTGCTGTGCCAGTGTGCTGCTCCCGTATCTTGGACATGTGTCAATAGTTACTGGACTAAAAGGAGAAAATATGAACATTTAGGTTAGTAACCGATGCATTTGCCAGAATATAAAACAGCCACTGGAAGACTTTTTCACTTGGGCAACATTGTTTCAGGTATGTCCAGCCGTATTACTCCATTGAAGGAGTTGTTACATAGCAGATTGTTGTGGCAGTAGAAACACAGATGGGTCTCCTTTACATTCCTGACTCCTGCTGTCACAAATAGTTAAGTCTGAAAAATATAATACCAAATATAATGCATCTCAAATCCACAGAAAACTAAATTTACCTTTTTACATTTCATTACTCTTCACCTTAAAGCTGAAGTTTTTTTTTTTTCTAGAGAATAAGGGACATTTGGTACTTCTGCATTGAAGTTTAGATAAGCAAGCAAATCTCTGACCAGGAAGCAGCAGGTAAACACTAAACAGCTAATGCATCTCTTTATGCTAAGAAGCCATAGATTACTACCGTTATACAGAATAAAAATAGTGCAGCAGAAACATTGATTTTTGTTTTCTGCAGTTGATGTCCTAGTTATTTAAACTTCAAGTGTGTGTTCTATCTGTAGAAAGAAACACTAGGTTTCATTGGAGAAGCAGTTCATTTCTTTCTCCAGTGTTGTGTGATGTCAGACCAAATAGTTTAGTAGTAAGATTATGACTGATGCAAAGGGGGAGGGTTTCCTAATGCAATACAGTATATTACAGTATTTGTTATAAGGTATCTAGTAAGTATGAATTCATTTTTCACTTTTCTGAAATTGTTGCTAATATTTTTGTGAACTTATCTGAGAACCACATATTGGTTGTGCGATGATGGATTTCTATCATTATCCCTTTCTGCTCACTTACATGCGTGTCTTTTCAGTTATAGACAAGGATTCTAATTCATGTTAGGCAGAGCACCTCACTGAATCTCTTCAAGAAGAATCTTGATGAGTGGATGGGGGATCGTAGGTTTGTCCCGGGGATTACTTCCGTGTCACTATTAGACAGAGGCACAGTAAACTAAACCTTAAAAATGGCACAGTATACTCAAATCAAGGGGTGGCGTAAGCCAAACAAAATCGGGCTAGGCTTGTAATAGCCCCAGGGCAGATAGCCTAGTATGAACCTATGAACCTATGATTAGCACCATTAATTTCATTCAAGTACAGTAGTGCTGTAGCTGGTAGTAACAAATTATTGATGCTATAGTTATGCTTTAAATTGATCTTTAATATCTTAAAATACTTTCGGTATTTATTGAGATTTCTCGTTTGCAGTGTTTTAGACTTTGGTTTTGTAGTAGACTTGTCTAATTTGGCTTTCTCAAGTAGTCACAGGGAAGGCATAGAGAAGCATTTGTTCTTTAGCAGAATTCAACATTTCAAAACACACTATCTTGTAGGATCAGGCTGTGTTTAAATTATTGACTGAAACACGACAAATATTTTCTCAGATATAAATTCCAGCTGTTGAATTTGGTTTGAACAGGTTTGTTTATGAAAAGTAATCCCTGTAAGGGTCAGGCCATAAGCCAATATGAACAATCCTGAGAAAAACAAGTAGTAGTGCTTCACCATGGCTAAAGTTACTCACTAAGACTCTTGACATATTTATCAAAATGCAGACCAGGAAAACCAAGTACATCAAGGATATACTTTCAAGAGCATATCTGCCTGAAAGATCCAGACACAGAATCTGAAGAGCAGTTTAGTACCAGGTTTTTATTTAAAACCATAGATTTAAACAACTGCAGGATAAAGGTGAAGCTTTCAGTACAGTTGAAGTAAAAGAGTTGAAGAGATATGATCAGAGGGAAGAATTCAGATGCTGGTCACTATTTCAGATTACTGAATTTTTTATAAAGAAATGCATGAACCGCAAAGCCTACTGTTCATTGGTGAAAACAGAAATTACAGGAAACCCAAGAAGGGAGACATTGACTAAAATACACAAGTCATTTTAACAGATACATGCAAAAGAGTTTGTGTGAAGTCATTTACTGACCAAAGATGACTGCAGTAACAGAGGCAGAGATCTGCAAAAAAAAAAATACTGTAAAGCATTAGAGAGAGAACTTTTACTGCTACTTGATTTCTGAAAGGTCGTGATAAAAACTGTGAATAGGTTTATCAGGTGTAGTTGCTGGAAGTAGTATTATTCATTTAGATATTTTGAAGTTGCTAGCCTCATAGATGTAACAGATTCCACAGTACTAATACTTCAGTAAAAATTAATATTTGCTTGTCATAATGTTCCAGATCAGTTAATTCTGTATACTAGTTTGCAGTTTTCTTCAACAGATTCTCATAGACTTTCAAAAGACAGATGGTTTATATGCTACAAGACCAGACATGCATTCTGGTAATATTCATGGGAGTCATGATCCAACCCACATCAGTTGTTGTCAGAAAGAAGGAAGGTCACAGATGTAGAACAAGTAGCTTGGTGGCAGAAGAGAAGCCATTTTGTATAGTGAAGGAGCAGAAAATGCTGAGACATTCACAAACTTTTTGGAACAGAGGGGAAGTGAACTGTCAATAACTGCTGCAGGTGAGTACCTTAATGATGATCACGACATCTAAGAGGTTCCTTAGCCATGTGTGACTGAAAGGCGGTCAGATGACCTTACTGTTAAAAGGACAGGACACTGAATTTTTTGAATGCACTGAAATGTAAAATAGACAAACCTGCACATGTAAGAGATTTCAGAATAAAAGTGTTAATTAAAATTAACTTCAAAGCTTATCCAAACACAAAGGGGATATTATGACGTAGGTGCATAAGTCAAGTCAAGTAAAAGAAAACTGTATTGTCATTCAGAACTACACAGCAATGTAGCTGAACAAATTTACAATGTTTCATTCTCAATGCAGGAAACAGTTGCACATATAGACCGAGAAAAAATAATAAAATATCACAGTAGATTTGTAAGTAAAGTAGGGCAGCAGTAACCCACACCCATCCCAGACAAGGAAGACAAGGAACAATATGACGGTAATATTCTCAAAGTAAAATTGAAACAATAGCAGCATATCTATGAATAGACTGAATTATTGCATAGTTTGTATATTGCACTTTACAGTCCTTCAGTGTGTAGGTGGGCTACCTTGCAATTCTGTTGTCCAGGACACTTTCAGTGGTGCCCATATAAAAGGTCTGAAGTATGGAGCTTGTTTCCTTAGAAAGTGCAAGCATTGCTGAGCTTTTTTGACTGTGGTGGATACATGGTCTGACTAGGATAACTTCTCTGTGATATGAACACCCAAGAACTTTGTGCTCTTGACCCTTTCCATTGTCATCCCTTTCAATGAATAAACATTTTAATCTTTAATTTAAAAATTATTAGTTATATAAATTAATTATTTAAATTAATTTAAATAAAGATTTAATGGATCTTTTAAGAGACTCATTCACAGTAGTAACATATCCCTCTGTAAGGCACATTATTTAGCCTCACTTTGCCACAGACTTCTTACTCAGCCATTTATGATAATGTTAGTATTGGCTACTTAGACATTTAGAAGTGATGCAGTTCTTATCTCAAAAAACAAGCCTCCTGCATCTACCAGAGGTGCAGCACAAGTGTACTTTATTAGTCGCTGCTAAGGTTCATAGAACATTTTACATAGGTTCATAGGTTAATAGAAGGCTACTAGGCTAAGTTGCTAGAGCCCTTACAAGCCTAGCCATATTTATCCCGAGTTGCCCCAGCTGTTGGCAGTTAGGTGAGTGAAGTTCATACCTACTTCATCTGTCCAGGAAGGACATGGGTGCCACCCAAGGATTGAATTTGTGGTCACCCATCCATTGATCTAGGTTGCATTTGATCAAACCATAGTTTTCAACAGAGGTTATTAAATATGGAATCTAGGTATATTATTAACTTTAATACTCTGTATCCCAATGGTATGAATTTGGAAATGTGATTGATATTTTTAATATGACATTTGAATTCATAGTAATAAAATGTTTAAGTATATGTAACTAATGGATTTATAAAAAGAAGTCTTGTATTGGCAGCTTAAAGCTTTGTATTGGTGGATTTGAAGTTTTGCATTTGTGGCTTTAAATTTTTTGAAATATTGTTAATTGCATTCAATTAATGTAATTAGAAGGTGGTTCTTATAGACTTGCTTCTGAGCATGTTAACTATTCCATTGAAGGCGAAGGCCGAGGTACCAGAATCAGAAATTAAATAATTTATTTTTAGTCTGTGCTGTTATTTCCGTTGCTGTGGAATTTGGTATATTTGGACTTTATTTACTGTTTTTTACAGTGTTGGTGTGTGATTTTTGGTTGACTACAATGTCCACCAACGGAGCAGCGGGACCACCAGTAGTCACAAGGCGTAATTTGAATGTTTTGGATTTGACTTCCGTTTGGAACGATAGAGAAAAAAGGTTTGCCTCCAACGACCCGTGGGTATGTGGCAGCAATGATTGTTCTACAAAGTTTGAGGAGTTAGAAAAATTAATGGTGAAGGAAGCAACTGTTTTTTATAATTTAAGGCTATTGGAAAAATATGTCAGTTCTAATACCACTCCAAGGGGGCTTAGAGTGGACCGTTTACCTGCATATGAATTCTCGGAGGAGGATTCTGACCTTTTTGCAGAATGGAAAGAGATTTCCCTACAGTGCACCTTGGGCTGGTTAAAGGTGCTTATTAAGCGCAACGAAAGAGCGCTTACTAAAATACGTTCTAATATTGTTGAACTCCAAGAGACTTTACTTAATAATTCCCTGGAAGCAGATTTTGCACAGAATTTAAATGACATTAAGTTGAGAGTGTCTAAAGTAGAAACGCAGGTAGTACAACGTAAAAAGAAAAAGTTTGTACAAGACACCAATGACTATGCTACGGGGAAGAGTTTTTCTTGGCAGTCCAACTTTAAGAGGGAGCATGGTAGATCTGCTTCAAAAAACAGCAGAAGCAGATCCCGCGGCCTTAGAGACACTTCCGGTTCATCGATTGACACAGATTCAGTGGGAAGGAAGAGCATTTCTTTCGATGAAGCAAATGTAGAAGGTACTGTGGGATTCAGCGGTCCTCAAGAGACTTTTTCGTCTGATAAAGAAAATTCGCCTCAAAGGAAAGGGTGCAGTTGGCGCTTTCAAGCGAAAAGAAAGAACAATTAATTTTGTGTCTAGTACACAAGGGACAGATGAATGTGGACAAATTTTTCATATTGGTAGTGGGATAAGAACTGCATGTAATGGCCATTCTAATTCTTTTGCAGGTGAGAATTTAAACATCATTAATCTCTCTGATGTATGTATTTCTGATGTTATGAAACAAGTTTTGTATAAAGGGACTAAATTTGTTACAACTCACATTCCTTTACTGGCTGATTTGATGTTAGAGGCCAAATAATTTTGTAAGAAGTTACATCTGAAAGTATTTTTTGCAGACAAAGAGAGAGGAATGGTTAGTAATTTGGATGAAATGAATGATGTTTCTGTTCTTGAAAGTTCATTAATGGACATGTCTGTTTGAGAATGAAATGATAGACATTTTCTCAGATTTGGAATATCGTTCATCTTCTGATTTAGCTTTTGAGTATTGTACTGGTTATGGAAGATTTGAAATTCCCAAGGTACCATATGTTAGCGAATTTATTCCTCCTAAATTGAATAACAGTATTAATGTTTTTGAAAAAACTTTGAGCAAACAAATTGTGAAGGAATTTGGGTTATTTAATAAACATCAGAAGGGTTATAATCTTTCTAAAATAGAATGGCAAGCTTTATGTGAAATAAGGGAAATGAGTGATAAATATGTTTTCACGGAGTCTGATAGTGACACTTATGAAAGTTTACCAACAAATCCTAAGGTGGAATTCAATAATGCCTTATATGATTTATTGGAAAGGGGTGAACATTTGGGTTTCTTCACTCGTGGAGATGTTAAAAAATTATTTATAAAGAACCCAAAGGATGCTAGATGTTTTATTATTCCTAAGATTCATAAGGATTTGAGAAATCCACCTGGGCGTCCAATTGTTTCAGGGAGAGGTGCTTTTTCACAAAATGTTGGTATGTTTCTGGACTCAGTTTTAAAAGAACATTTACCAAGAATATCCACACGTGAAAAATACTAAGGAAGTTTGTGATTATTTTAAGGGTATTATTTGGGAAAGTGATTTTTACTGGGTCAGTGTGGATGTAAAGTCACTATACACCTGCATTAATACTTTTTGGGACTTGAAGCAGTAGGTAAACTGTTGGGTAAGGTCCACGAACCTCCTATATTATTAGCCTGTTGGAATTTTGCCTTATACACAATTTTTTTGAGTTTGAAAAGAAATTTTATTTGCAGAAAGTTGGTACTGCGATGGGTGCCTGTTTTGCTCCTTCATATGCTATTATTTTCATGGGATATTTTGAAAATCTATTTCTGTATTCTAAGAATTTTTTTCAAAATAGGGTGATCAAATATAAGAGATTTATTGATGACCTTTTATTTTTATTCAAGGGGAACCCCAAAGAGTTTGAAGAATTTATCTCTAGCTTAAAAGAAAATCTGTGTGGGTTGGATTTTACTTTTATTATAGGTGGAGATAAATTCAATATTTAGATGTGGAATTTTATGTGGGTTTGGATGGTAGAATACAACATAAACCTTTTCACAAATCCACAGCAATCAGTAATTTTTTACATGCTTCTAGCATGCATAGTTTTCATCTTATTAATTCATTGCCTTTTGGGGAATTCAAACATATTGCAGGAAATATTTCAGAGAAGGATAATTTTGTTATGGAATTCGATAGAGTACAGGAAAAATTGTTTGCTAGAGGATATTCCCATGATATGATAAGTAGAGCCCGAGTTAAAGTAGAAAAAGAATTAGGGTTAGCACATGATTTTCAGAGGTCTGCAGGTAGTGGAAGAATTCATTATTGTGATAGGAATTATAAGAATGGGGAAAATAAAAACAAAGTTAAGGAAGAAAGTTATGAGACAAATAGGATTTTCTTTGTAAATAAATTTTCAGCTTTTTCTCTCATTTTAAGAAGACTGGTAATGGAATTATGGCCCATCATTAGTAATGATGATAGTCTTAAAAATATTATTCGTAAGGAAGTGATTTTTTCCTATGGTAGATTTCAAAATTTAAAGGAGCTAGTAAGAAACAAAGGCAGAAGGGAAAAACTGCCCAACGCAGGAGCATATGCGTGTGGTAGATGTAAGGTTTGTGATAAGATTAGGAATTTGGATGGCACCAGGATCAATGGCATTTTATATAATGCCATTGATCATTTTGATTGTAATTCATTTGGGGTCATTTATGTTATAGGATGTAATTGTCCTGTAAAAAAATGGTATTTTGGGCAAACTAAACGTAAGGTCAAACTAAGAATATTAGAACATCTAGGAGATATTAGAAATTTAAGGCTAGATAGTCCTGTGGCTAGTCACTTTTATAAAGAGCATGGGGGTTCAGTGAGAGATTTAATTTTTAGTGTTATTGCCAGACCTTATGGGATGGGGGGGACAAACCATAGTTTTCAGCAGAGGTTATTAAATATGGAATCTAGGTATATTATTAACTTTAATACTGTCTATCCCAATGGTATGAATTTGGAAATGTGATTGATATTTTTAATATGACATTTGAATTCATAGTAATAAAATGTTTAAGTATATGTAACTAATGGATTTATAAAAAGAAGTCTTGTATTGGCAGCTTAAAGCTTTGTATTGGTGGATTTGAAGTTTTGCATTTGTGGCTTTAAATTTTTTGAAATATTGTTAATTGCATTCAATTAATGTAATTAGAAGGTGGTTGTTATAGACTTGCTTCTGAGCATGTTAACTATTCCATTGAAGGCGAAGGCCGAGGTACCAGAATCAGAAATTAAATAATTTATTTTTAGTCTGTGCTGTTATTTCCGTTGCTGTGGAATTTGGTATATTTGGACTTTATTTACTGTTTTTTACAGTGTTGGTGTGCATTTGAAGAGGATCAGGTAGAGGCTCTGTTTCATGTGAATTGGAAGCTTGTACCAGAGAAGTGGCAGTCTCTGGGAGATCTTTCTAACTCTCCAGCATGCTCTGTTCATGTCAGAGGTTATGTTAAGATCCCTGGAGCGAATGACTCTCATACGGTGTGATTTATGAATGTATAGCTTTTCCATCAGGGCTAGGTCAGAGACTACCCTGTAAGCCAGGCACAGGTCACCCCTTAGCAACCTGTAGGAGATAGAATACAGTGACAGGGCTTTCAGTCTTTCTGTGTAAGACTTGTTTTGTGTACCCAGTAATTTCTTGGTGAGAAACCTCTGTGGTCTGTCCACTTGTTGCAAGTGTTGGATGAGGTACATGCAAAAGGGAGCATTGTACTCAATATCTGGTCTGATGAGGGCTGAGTATAATGGAATTTTAACATCCTTAGATCTAGATCTGATGCCTTTGCTTATAACATTCGAGATGCAGAAGGATTTCCTTACTACTGTGGATATGTGGTAGTGAAAGTTCTGATTGCTATCAGTCTGAGTACTCAGATCATGTATCACTGGGTCTACTCTTGGGGGTTGCTGTCTATAATGTAATTAGCAGGGATGTCAGCTTTCCCAGAGGGAATAACAATGCTTTTTTTTTGCATTTAGATTTAATCCATGGCTTTGGTGCCTATCATTTGTCTGTGTTAACTCTGTTTGCAGTATTTTAACATCATTGGGGGACTCAGTGATTGCTCCCAATTTGCAGTCATCAGTGAACTTGGTCAGCCATAGGCTGGCCAAATTTGTCTGGACTTACGAGAAATACATTTTGAACAGTAGGGGGCCCAGCACAGAACCCTGTGGTACGCCAGTGGTGACTGGTCTTTTGCTAAAGGTGAAGTCACCCACTTTGAGAGTATGTGTCCTGTCGGTGAGCCAGTTGGCTACCTATGTGGTAATGTAGGGGTTAGTTCCCAATTAGGAGATTTTCTCCATAATGCCTGAGTGGGGGATTGTGTCACATGCCTTGGCTAGAAAATGATAGGTTGTATGCACTATCTTTCCCTCATCCATGGCCTTACTGATTTTCTCGAGGAAGTCAACCATGTTTAACAGGAATGATCTACCTTTAATGAATCCGAACTGGGTTGAACCCAGAGTTTGGCGATTCCCTTTGTCCTTGTTAGTAAAGTCCATAATGATTCTTACCTTGGCCTTGCAGATGAGACTTGTCAAGCTTATGGGCCTGTAATTCCCAGGGTTGGTTGATTGTCCCCCCTTTGTGCACAGGGATTACTGTTTCTGTCCTCCATTCTGCCGGAACATAGCAAGTGCGTAGGCTGTGGTTAAACAGGGATTCAAGTGGGTCTGCTAGGTCATGCTTTAAGTTGTTTAAAAGGCAACCTAGGATGATGTATGACCCCAATGATGCTGTGTTTTTGGCCTTGGAGAGCCCTGAGATGACCTGTTCCCAAGAGATAATAAGCTGAGGAATGGAGGCAGGCATACTTTGGGGAATGACTGGAGGGGACAGGGAGGGACGTTTGCTCCAAATTTGTCAGCTAGCGGGTTGACTTTCACTTGCAGTTGAGTATGGATGGTGCCATCTGTGACGACTGGGGAGAGATGGGCGAAGGCTGCCAGCGTAGTCAAATAGAATTTAATATATAATTCTATCAACTGTATAAATAAATATAAAATACAGGCTTGTGTTTTTAAATGTAAGAAAACACTGTGAAATGTGGAACTGCAAAATATGTGACAACATTGCACTCTACTGGCCCAGTGAAGCATGTTGTATCCTTTCATGTTAGAATTTGGCCCGAGGGAGGCTGGATGAAGATTTCATGCCCATTGTTTTAAGGCTAAAGTTTATGACCAGAATTTAGATGTGGAAGGTGCTTTTATTGCTTTAGTTTCTGTTAGCATACATGTGATATGTCTTGTATCATTGTAAGTTTCTGAGGAGGTGTTAGATTGTTAAATAATGCAGTTTGTGGCCTGAGAACTCAGACCAGGTGTTAAGATGATGCAATATGAATACTGGGAAAACCTAAGTGTCAAAAATGATGTAATTTTGGGAGGGCCTTAGAGACATGTTTGTTAGTAATGTTTAAATACTATTTCTCACAAGAGACCAGAGAGCATTGTGATCTGGACATCTAACTTATCAGCACACTGCTTATGCTCACATGTAAGTTTTTAGCACTGTGATATCTTGTAGGAATAGTTAAAGCTAGTAAAGATTAATTAGGTATTTTTCTTTGAAACCAGATCTGTCCTACTGTATTATTTTACGTTTTTGTGTGATCTGTGAACTCTTAGATATCTCTGTGGTGTAGTAGTTTTGTCTTGTGTTTTAATTATTTATTATTAAATATTTTTAAAACCTTCTACCTGTGGCTGCTTTGTGTAGAGATGAAGTATGCTTTAGAGAGTACATTATATATTTATAAAGTTTACTGTCTGAGCCCTTCCAGTAAGCCTTAGACTGTATAGTCACATTACCATTGGATTAATATTGCACAGTAATAACTGGACACCCTTTTAAGGGCCTTTTAGTAGCTGATATTATTAACTGGGTGGTGGCAGTAATTACTACCATATAGTCTGGGTAAAGGGGCACAGCTGGAGAATCTGTGTCAGCCTTTCCCAGGAGTGTCTGTGAAGTTGTATAAATATTTATCTCAAAGTGTGTGTGTGTTGTGTCAGCTACTTGGGCAGGGACACGAAGCGCTGGTTGGGCAGAGAGGGTACTGGAGGTCCTAGCTTGCCCAGTTAGGCTGAGACCTGGACCCTATAGCTGTGCCAGTGGGGAGTCTTATTGGGGACCTGCTGAGCAAGGGAGTAGCCAGCCCCAGACTGACTGTGACCTCTGTGTGCACTTAAGGGAAATTGTACTTTACTGTGTATATTAGTTATCCTTTCCTCCTCTAGGAGACGACCTCCCTGATGTTAGTGGTGAGGATTGAGGCTCCTTGATTGCTGGGCCAGGGCACAGTCGTCACACCATCCACAACCAGTTCAGCACATAGCTGGGTATTTATTTTTAGATTTTGGACATAGTTAAATAATGCCTTGTGATTGATTATCCTTGGCTAAGGAAGCTATTTTTCATTCGTAATTAGTTGCACAGGGCTTATATATGGTAAATGCAACAAGTCAAAGCACTATATAATTCGTAAAAGTGACAGAGTACACTAGAGTGTCTGCTTGCACGATTTTGTTTCTGGGTTGCTTGTGCAGTAGGGGCAGTAGTGACACAACATAAATTGGTACTCTTAATATTTCTGGCTTCAGAGCAGTTGTGTACATAGGCAGCAGCTGCCTGTCAAAATGAGTTTCAGATTTATTTCAGCCATCATTCTGTGATACATTGAGGAGCACAGCAATCTGGGAGGACCTTAGGGCAAAGACATTGTGCTTCTGTGCTGACAAGAGTCAGTTGAGTGGGTTTTGGCATCTGCTAAGGATGTTCCATGAGCAGCTTTCAATGGAGGTGCACTGGTTATAGCCAAGTAAGAGGAAGATCTAGAGCAAGCCAAGGACATCCTGGAGGGATTGTATCACTTGAGTTACCTGGGGACAACTGGAGATTTCACAGACTGAGATGGGGATTGTTGTTGAGATAGGGAAACCTGGTCTGTGCTGCTCTTTTTGTCACCACTGCAAGCTTCACCTGGATAAGTTGATGAGAAAATAGATGGGTGACATTATGCCACTGAGGACGAGGTTTATGCAGAGGTCTTCAGGAAGTATCCCCTAAAATGCCCTTGGTATTTTGGGTGGTGATAATAAATGGTGAAAAATACAAGCTGACCATGGACAGTGGGGAAAATTAAATTGGAGAAAAAAACTGTATTCATCCTGCCAAATCTGAACTAAGGCAGACACTGAAATGGTCCTTTGGGAGTGTAGTACACTCTCAGAAATGCTGTCTTGGATGATGTATTACATGGAAAGAAATATAGCAGAGAGAAAGACACCCCCACACAGGAAATGAATAAGAAAGATATATATTTTTGTTTGTTTATGTAAATATGTACATTCAAATATTCATCTTGTTGCTTATTTTACTCAGAATGTGGTATCATCCCTTTATGTGCCTCTATGAAAACAAAAGACCCTCAGATGGATGAATAAAGGGCACAGCTATGAAGAGCTTGACAAAACACAGAAATGTGTATGCAGAGACATCTACAAACCTCTCATTGTCATGGCATATTGGCAAATATCACTGAAAATAAAATACATTGTAAGCATACTGGCTCAGTGTTAGTACATTACCATATGGGGAAGACTAGGCAGTGGTCATCAAATATAATGAGCAATGCTTTTGTGAAAGATCCTGAAGAAGTGTATCATTACTGTTTGGTAGGCAACTATCATGCATTAGGTCTGTATTTCATTCATGGTAAAACAACGTCAGTACTGTAGAAGTATTGCCAGTAGCTATCATACTTATGTTACCAACATTAATATTGGAATAGCTGCTTTTATCATGGTCAGTGCCAAACTTACATTATACTGTTTACTTCAACAGCAGAAGTTTCATTGATGACACTCTGACACAGACTGCCATATTTGTTAACAAACCAGCGGATTGGGAACATCCCCATTGTCACCCACACTGAGTGACTGCTTAGAAGATCAGGCCAGTGAACCTACCACATGATGAGTATATTGTAGAGTCTGTTGGGCAGGGTCAAAAATTATGCATATAAAAGCTAATCAAAGAAAGTGTGTGATTAAACTCAATATTACTAACATCAAAAAGGTGACCTGAATCCATCTAAAATTCCTTGTTGGGTATTTTGGATAAGGACATGTAAATAAAGATGTTGGCTCACAGTCAATAGTGGGGATTTAAAAATTAATACAGACTTAAGAAGATTTACTAATGAAAATAGACCTGAAATGAAAGATTTAAGAAAATAAGGATTATGAAGAAAAAGTTCAAAACACTGCGTTATGTCTCCTTAATCTAGTATATGTGCATAATATTTGATGTGAAATTGTTCTATCTCACCTTTCATTATTTCTGATGGGTTCATCCCATGATGCACTGGTGTTTCCCTCAGATTTTGCTTGCTGCTGCAACAGATTGGGAGCGATTCAACAGCTCGGGCCAGTGATTTTTCTAATATTTAGCTTATATGTATTATATTAAGGTTTTTGTTATCTTGTAAATTAACATTACTGCTAGCATCTATATATTCTTAGCTATCTTTTTTTTCTTTTCCTTGTGACTGTTTTTCTATTTAGGCCTTGTAAACCTCCCTATTCCTTAGCTAGTTAGTGCGATAACTGCATGTGAAAATTCATATATATACTTTGCTAAAGTCTGTGACAGTTTGAAAATATTTAGTAATAATTATTGTTTAGATAACTTGTTTGACTTGGCTGTGTGTTGTGTAGTGTGAATATATATCCATACATTTATATATATATATATATATATATATATATATCCTTTTGCTTAGAGTGTGTGTGTGTGTGTGTGTGTGTATGTATATATATATATATATATATATATATATATATATATATATATATATATATATATATATATATATATATAAAATATAGGTTTCTTGGTTTATTAGCCTGTTTAAATTAGAAGGCAAATTTTTTCTTTGGCTGAAGCTTGCTGTTGCTTTGTGAGCTTTCTGTGTGCGTGTATATGTGTTGTGGTATGGGAGAAATGTCTCAGGATAAGGATAAAGAGACAAGGCAATCCAAGTCAGGATTTAAGAAATGTCCTAAACGTGGACAGAAAATGTCCATTACAGATGGGCACACCACGGAGTGTGTGTATTGTTTGAGTGCATTACACCTTCAGGAGACTTGTTCCATCTGCCACTTATTTAGTTCACGCGTTTTGCATGAGGGAAGGAACAAACTAGCGGCTAGAGGTTTAATAAAGTCTTCCTGTCAAGAACAATTGGATGAAGGTCAGTCCAGTCATTCCAAGTCCTCAAAAAAGTCTTCTGCTACTGGATCTTTGGAGCCAGCAAAATTTACCAGTTCATCGATGCCTGACAAACAAACAACTTCGGCGTCACTGACTTCGAAGTCGACAACTGTCATTGTAAGGAGCCGGTTTCCAGTACTGGAACTGATAGCTCCAATATTGAAATCACCAATATTACAATCTGTAGCTTCATCGGCCCCATCTTCTCGGTCCTTAAGGAGCTTGTCTGACATGGATGTGGATCATGTGGTGCAGAAGCGACTTCTGACACCAGCGTTAGCCAAACTTCTGTCGGCTCCAACCCCTCGAACCTCGGAACCAACTAAAATTCCCCCTGCTACTTCTGTTCCTCCTCCGATCTGACTTGAGGTTTCAGAGCCGGAGTGCTCGAGCTGATGATAGTGGACGCCTGCTCCAAGATTTTTGGTTTCGATATCTTGGACTACTTCGGTGCTGACCGAGGAGTCCAGGAGCCAACACTCGCCAGTTGGGTCTGGGGAGGATAGCTGAACTGATATTTCGAGTCCTACTTTACCTCTTGGGGTTTCTGCGCTGGTGAGTTTGGCTTTTACCTCTGGTTCGGAGCCTACTGTTTTGGTGCCGAGGGAATCCGCTGTTTCTTCAGATCCAGGGGTTTCTTCACATCAGGACCATGGTGCCTTTGATGCCATGAGGAGAGTATTGTCCCAGCAGACAGCCACTTCATCAGGTCTGGCAACTTCCTCCCCTAAAGCACCGGTGTCTACTTCTGCGTCACAGATTCCACAGAAGTGTAGAGACCCAGAGCCTCAGGAAGCCCCATTGGGCAGGCCCTGCTCTTCCAAGACCTCACCAGAAGTTCCCACTGAGGAGGTACCTAGGAAGAGGGTTATGCAAGAGGAAGCATCTGGACTCCCCTCAGGAATTTGTCACGTCAGACACTGATTTAAATGAGTCAGAAGGGTCCCCACGGTCACCCTCTGAAGATATCTCTTTCGCAGATATCTTGGAGATAGGCTGCCAACCACCCCTCTGTTTAACTATCAACTCTACTGATGATGAAACAGTCTACCTGAAGGCTTTCGGGTCTCAGCTCTCCTTCACTTGAGTGATTCTGCCTTTCAATGAACTTATAGAACTAGTTTGTTGAAAGGCATGGGAATCTCCAGATACAGTGGAACCTGTCCCTAGGAGGCCCAACAAGTTTATTACTTCTCCACAGGACAAGGCTTTTCTTAATAAAGGAGTCCCTGTTGATGCCATGGTGGTGGCAGCAGCCACCCAAGGAGTTATCTGAAACTTCGACTGCTGTCCACCCCCCCGTATAAAGATTCTAGGGTCATGGGCAAATATGGGAAGCACATGTTTACTTCAGCGACCTTTGCCATTAGGTCACTGAATTATGTTGGCACTTCACTAGGCTACAAAGAGATCTCATTAAAGAGATAGGAGATACTCTTCAGGGTTCAGTAGCTGCGGGAATCTCAGACAAAGTATCCTCCCAGCTCTCTACCCTTAATTTCATAGTAAACTCGTCCATGCGTCTGGTTTCGTATGCAGCTGATGGAGCGAGTACAACAGTGGCTTCAGGCATTGCTCTTAGGGCATTCCTGGATGCGCTTATGTCCATTTTTGGAGCCCTTTAAGTCATCCTTTATCAACACCCATTTCAATGGCTCCTCCCTTTTTGAATCCAAAGTAAAAGAAACTTTTACCAGGAGTGAACAAGATGGAAAGACTCTTTCTGCCATCGAAGTCCGTTTTTCCACACCTACCAGACCTAACCCCAAAGGTCAGAAAGGAGGAAAGATGTGGTTCCGTAAAACTCAAGGAGCCTTTCAGGACACTTGTGGTGAACCCCCCCTCCAGAGGGTGAGGAGGGGGCAATAATGGAAGACGCCATTCACGTGGCAGAGGGGGTCAGCAGAGTCAGGGTGACAGAGATCAGTTCTTTGGGAAGCCCTGTCAACGCTCCTGAGAGGAGGCCCGCTGTCCACCTCTGGAGGCAGTCGGGTGATGATTATCTTTGTACTCAGATGCCTGGCTAAAAATTTCAAAAGACAGCTGGGTACAAAGCATTATTTCCAGGGGTTACTCTATTCCCTTTCTTACCACTCCCCCCATGTAAGCAAAATCCCGGAAGTTCCACCCAGTCACAGGGAACAAGCAACCATAGAAGTCCAAAGGTTACTAGAAAAAAGAGTCATCCAACTGGTCTCAGTAGACCAGATAGGATCCAGATCTTACTCAAGGTTCTTTTTAGTTCCAAAGAAAACAGGGGACTGGAGACCTATTTTGGATCTCAGCAGACTGAACAAATCTGTAAAAAAGACAAAGACCTGGATGGTCACGCTGCAGTCGATACTCCCTTTTTTAGGAAAAGACAACTGAGTGTGCTCGATCGATCTCCAGGATGCGTACTACCATATAAAAATGGCCAGACCATCCAGAGATCACCCGCGCTTTCGGCTGGGAGCCAGTCACTACCAATTTCGAGCTCTGCCATCAGCCCCCAGAGTGTTCACCAAATGTATGGCAGTAGTCACGGGTCACCTGAGACGTCTAGGATTCCAGGTGTTTCCATATGTAGATGACTGGCTCCTAATCGCCACCACCAGGCAACAACTCATACAAGCGAGGGACATGACCATGAATTTTTGCTGTCAGCTGGGGATTACCATAAATTTAGAAAAGTCTGCTGTATCGCCATCGCAACATACCATGTTTATAGGAGCAGACTTAGACACAGCCACAATGTCCATGAAACTTCCACCAGAAAGGGTCTATGCTGTTCGTCAGCAAGTTCTAACACTTATTTCAAGAAGAAAAGCCCCGGCATCTCTAGTTCTTAAAATATTGGGTACAATGGAGGCATCAATCATTGCAGTTCCACTGGGTTGAATGCACTTGCACATACTCCAATGGCTCCTTTTCACACGGTTGTCTTTTCAAAATCTACCAATGTCTCAGATTATAATCACGAAGACCTGCAAAAAGGACCTACAGTGGTGGCTAATGTCTCATTTGGTGACAATAGGCCGACCTTTTGTGTTACCAACCCAGATTGCCACAGTGACCATGGACACTTCTCTGATAGGGTGGAGGGGCATTATCAGGGAAGGAAAGTCCAAAGCATATGGACACAACACAAGGCCAATTTGCATATTAACGTCCTAGAGATGAAAGCAGTACTTCTAGCACTGCAGTCCTTTCAAGACTCTCTTCCTCTAGGGACCATTGCAATCCAGATGGACAACATGTCCGTAGTCTGGTACATCAACAAACAAGGAGGGACCAAATCTTACCCCCTATGCCAAGAAGACCATAAGAGTATGGCAGTGGGCAACCTATACCCACCACTTTCTGATATCAATGGACATCTCGGGGAGGTCCAACGTAATAGCAAACAAACTGAGCAGGGCCATTCTTTTGCCTCATGAGTGGTTCCTGAAGAAAGAAGTAGCGGAAAGGATATTCTGCAAAAGGGTTCAGCCTTGCTGCAATCTCTTTGCCACCCCCACAAACACGAAATGCAGCAGCTACATTGCCCTAATCCCCCACCCAGGGGATGCCCCAAGGGATGCTCGTGTACACGATTGGCCCCTGGGCCTCCTTTATGCATTTCCTCCCTTTCCTGTGATACCCAAAGTTTTACAGAAATCCAGTGTTCTGGGAAGGACCATAATTCTCATAGCCCCCTACTGGCCTCATCATATTTGGTTTCCATTCCTTCGGCCTCATCTATTGGAAGAACCTTGGATCTTGGGCCCAGTTCCAGACCTCCTGATTCACTCATCGGGGGCTCTTCATCTGTGTCTTCAGTCCCTCAAATTGACAGCCTGGCTGCTCCAATTCCAAATATAGCCAGGTTTTAGAATATTTCGGCTGCAGCTCAGCATATACTGATATCCTCCTACAAATCGTCCACTAGGAAGTTATATCTTAGCAAATGGAAAAGATTCTCAATATGGGCATTGAAAAACCCCATTGATCCCTATTTAGCTCCTGTATCTTCTGTTTTGGAATTTTTGACTGAGCTATTGAATGAGGGGGCAGCTGCCGCAACCATTCGAGTCCACTTAGCTGCAATATCTAACTTTCACCTTGGTATTCGAGGGTCTAATATTATGTCACATAGACTTTCCAAAGCATTTCTCAAAGGGACATTACTTTTGAGACCATCCATTAAATCTCCGATTACCCTGTGAAATTTAAATTTTGTTCTTTCTCGAATCATCCTACCACCTTTTGAACCAGCCTCTTCATGTGACGTGAAGTATCTGACATGGAAACCATATTTCTAGTGACCATTACTTCTGCTCGAAGGGTTTCAGAGTTACAGGCCTTGTCCATTAAACCTCGATATATGATATTTCATAATGATAGAGTTTCTCTTCGGATAAATCCCTCATTTTTACTGAAAGTATGTTTGGAGGCAAATCTCAATCAGTCTATAGAGTTACCTGTTTACTTCCCTAAATATCACAGTAGGATGGAGTATATGCTGCACAAGCTTGATGTTCACAGACAGCTTTGATTCTATTTAGACAGGACCAAAGATTTCATGAAAACAGAACAGCTCTTTGTTTCTTTCTCAGATTCCAAGAAAGGTGCACCTTTGGTGAAAACCACTTTATCAAAATGGTTATCAGACTGTATTTCTTTCACTTACAGTTCAGTAAATACACCACTACATCAAAAGATAAAGGGCCATTCAGCTAGAGCTGTCTCCACTTCGTCAGCTTTTACTCCCAAACTACCGATAGATACTATTTGTGCAGCAGCCACTTGGTCACGGCCTCATACATTCATCACTAATTACAAAGTAGATAGGGCTTCCAGGGACAGGGGCTTCCTTTGGTTCCACTGTCCTGAAGAGTATACGCCCGTGAGCTGCCCGAGAAAGGTGGTGCTAGGGACACTAACCCATCAGTAAGAATGAAAGGTGAGATAGAACAACTTCACATAAAGAAGTTATGTACTCACCATAACGTTCCATGTGAGTTGTTCATCTTGCCTTCATTCTTACATCCCACCCTCCAACCCCCATCCAAGCTTCTTGGGGACTGAGTATTCACCTAAGACATGGTTGTATTGATCTTTATCTAGTTTTCCTCTATTAGTATGCTAATGCTTTTGCATTAGGCCGAGTTGGAGCCGAGGATAGGCACCAAACCCATCAGTAAGACTGAAGGCGAGATGAACAACTCACATGGAACGTTATGGTGAGTACATAACTTCTTTTTTCCTGTATTGTAATAGTGCCTTCATCCAGAAGTTATTTTATTTGGAACCTTCTACTTTCTTCATCTTCGCCCCACTGTAAACTCTATGTAAATTCTCTTATATCTTCACTTCCCTCTGACTACATGCCTCTTCTTGCAACTGTAACTTTCACTATTTACATAAAATGTATCATTCATCTGAAACTTAAAATGAAACTATATATTTTGTTTTCTGTACTATTAATACAATCTGTATAAAAATTTGTATTTTTCCTATTTGTAAATTGTTTAAGGGTGCAATTTCATTGTAATATGTAGCTTAAAGTGTGTAATATGTTTATGATCGGAGCTTTTCTCCCCTGGCCTCCACTGAAAATGGGCCCTCGAGCCCAGTGGACTTCCCCGGTTATCAAACTGGAAATAAATAAATAAATAAATTATTGGTATATCAAGAGTGGCATGTAGTTTATTGGCAGCAAACAAGATCTGAGGGAAACACCAGTGCATCATGGTAAAGAGAGTAGGCTCGAGCTTTTGCATTAGACCGAGTTGGAGCCAAGGATAGGCACCAAACCCATCAATAAGACTGAAGGCGAGATGAACAACTCACATGGAACGCTATGGTGAGTACATAACTTCTTTTTTCCTGTATTGTAATAGAGCCTTCATCCAGAAGTTATTTTATTTGGAACATGATTAGTACAGGTTTATAATATCATTCTGTGTTTTTTTACTTGTTGGAATGTCTGTTCTCAGAAGTGCTACCATCATTTTCCCTAAATTAAATTCTTTGTTTTACTTGCTGTTTTTGTTCCTAAATCCTGCTGATCAGCCTCCTCACAGCTATTCAACCCATTCATTCCCTCATCTTCAAAGGCTTGAGTTGGATGAGATGGAGCATCATTATAGCAGCCGTCATGGGTGGTTTAATGTTTTTTTTTGTTTATGCCCTATCACCCCAAGGCAAGCACAACAGGCTAAGCGGAAGGGGGGCATGCAATACGCTAACTGTGCTAGTCAACTCTGCCTCTACTTCCCTGATGTACAAGAAGTGGTTTTCTGGTCTCTAACAGAGACCTTGCGCTTCCTTGTGTGGTCCATGAATGCATCCAACTGGAGCCAGGCCATTGTCAAATGGGGCCCTTGACTCTTTCTCTCATTTTCTTTCTCTCCATTTACCATAAACACTGTTTTCTTCTTTACTTTTACAAAGATTTGAATTTAATTTAAAACTTTAATTTTAAATTTGCACAAAAAATGCCGGCAACTATTTTCTAAGCAAAACAAAACACTCTCCCACTGAAAACAGACTTAGCATGAGCAACAGCAAACTTCTCTTCCCTTGTAACTCACATTCATTGAAAATGCATTGAGACTTAATCATTGAAAATCCATCTGGCCATTTATGGACTAAATGGGGCCCAAAGCTGTTTTCAAACTGTGGGTCCCAGACCACATTTTTAAGACTATGCTTAGAGTCATGTGCTCTTTGATTCACCTGATCGTGTGAAATTATATTTCTTGCTTAATATAGCAACAGCCCTGCCCCCACTTCCAACTTGGCATAATGGTTAAGGTATTTACCTTACAGATCAAGGCACAGGGTTTGACTCTCACCTTTGGGAGGCTTGGCTAAGCTTAAAAAGGCCCCCAGGGGTCATTAGCTTAGTAGTTACCTATTAACAGTATTATGAAACAGAGATGTAGCCAACAATTACTCTTCACATACTTACCTTAAATGCTACCACTGAGGAGTATATCTGTAGGCTGTGTGACTACTTGCAAAAGCAGTTACATATAGTCGAGGTGTTCCATAAGGTCTAGCAGTTAATATTCCTGTTTTTTACCCAGGTAACCTGGGTTCGACTCCTGGAATGGGAATGGACCATTCTTTGGGGAGGACGGTCTAACCTAATGGTTAAGGGCCTTACCTCACAGATACAAGGTATAGGGTTTGATTTTGACCACTGGTTATGGGCTAGGTTTGTAATAGTCTACAAATTCATAGCTTAGTATTTACCTGTGAACATTTGAAAGTGTGTGTTCTAAATTTCTAGTTTTGAAAATTTTTTCCAGTAAGCAGTAAAACAAAATGTTTACACCAATAATGACAATAATACCCATTTCAGAACATTTCAAGTATAAAAGGCCACTCAAACTCCTGTCATTATATTCCACCAATATCTGTACTGAACAATTACAGCCAGTTGTTTGACTGTGTATATACATCACATGTCTGATTGCGATAAAACAGCCACAGGAATGGATTCCAGTTTATTTTTCACAGATCAATACTAGTTCCATAAAGAAAGACTAATGTTTTTTTAATTTAATCATCTCAGCAGAGTCTTGACATATTTATCCAGAGATATCCCTCAAACCAGCAATTATGGCTGTATTTTTGAGTGAATAATTCACAGATATCTGTGTCAAAAATTATTATCTGTAATAATGATCAAAGTCACATATGTCAAATTTGTTTTGCACAAACACAATAGCCTAAGTACTACAACTTAAGTCACACACACACACACACACACACACACACACACACACACACACACACACACACACACACACACACACACACATCAAGATTAAAGACTGTTTAAAAATGACCAGATGATAACATAAGGTGCTTTCATCCAGAGAGACCCCTCACTCCCACCAGCAGTTAACATTTTTTAAACAAAAAACATCTTTGTTAAATTATCACTTATGACATAGGCAGTTGTACAATTATGTAACTAAAAACAAACAATATTGACATAATTTTAGTAGCAAACATTATATATCACTTATAATCTGTCCACTCACTGTCAGTCAAACATTACATTGCTCATCCAAATCCTGTCTACTTTTAAACTTCATTCCTTGTCTGTATGTATTCTTTCCACAATTTCCATTTTTTTCTGTATAATTTGATCCTACCCTTTTCTAAAGATCCCATTTCCAGTTATTTTATCTCTGTTACTAATTCTAATAGTTATTTTAGACTTCGAATTCCATTTCCTAGTAACTGCTTTTTTGGCAGCCACCATAATTAGACTCATCAAGGTCTTACTATGTTTAGACAATTCTCATTCTGTATCATATCTCAAAAAATTGTTTCCTTAGTCATACTAATTTGCCCACCCAGTATTTTTGATAGAGTAGGCCACATGGAATTTTTGCAGTGTGCCAACTCATTACACTCCCAGAAAATATGTTCCTAATTACCTCTTTCTTCCCTATCACACCTCCACCATTTGCTGTCTACCAGAGTTGAGGTCTACTTGGAGTATAAAAACACTTATGCAAATACTTCCAGACAAAGATCCTAAATCTTCTAGACTTTGTTGCATATTTGGGAGACATACATATATCCCCCCATTGTTTTTTGTGAACTGTTTGTCCAATCTCTCTTCCCAATCCTTTTTAACCTCTGATTGATTCTTATAGTTATCATGCAATATTTTATATGCTTTAGTAATTATTCATTTTATAACAACAGCTTATGTTCTAGATTTGACTAAAAACTCTACCAGTGCTGCTTTTTCACTTAGGATCTCCCTATTTCATTCTATTTGCCTGTACTCTGATATCCAGTCTTGATAGGGAAGGCAGTCTCTAGCCTACAGTCCAAATAAATTCTTGGCCTCTTCCCATTATATTAACTGTTCCTCTCTAATTATTTGCTCCCAGTACCTTGGTTCTTTTACCAGTTTCCTGCAATAAATTCCAACCCCTTCTTGCCTGTTGTCTATATCCCTAATTGTACTCATCCCTATCAACAGAATCGCCTTTCTCCATTCCCATGTTGACTTAGTTCTTAGAATACTTTGTGCTGCTTTAGGAATGTAATATTCTGGATGGTTATTATTCTTCTTAAGGATCTGCATCTAAAATCCGAGTGTCTTCTTTCTTGAGCTTCTCCCCTATTTTGTCATCATCCCTTTCCACTTTGAATTGTAGGTTTCTGCTTCTGCTATGTATAAGAGCCTTAACTGTGTAGCTCTGAAATACCCCTTCAAATTGGATAATCCCAGACTGCCTTGTTCTGTTGGAAGAATCAGCTTATCCAACTTGACTCTTGCCGTCTTCCCCTCCCAGGTCAAATCCTTCAGCTCTTTATTAATTGCTGTACACATCTTCTACTCTGTTTGACAAAACTATGTCTGACCTGTGTATACAACTAAAGGGACTAAAACATTTTACCTGCTTGCATCTTGCTATCCATAATCATAAAAACAGAGGTTTCAGTTTCTCAGGTTTGGTATTATCTTTTGTTTAGTCTCTCCCTACATATCCTTAGCTACCAGACCAGAATCCTTTTTAATCCCTACTCCTAAGTACTTAATTTTATCATGTCTCCATAAATATGAATATTGCTGAACTAATTTGTGTGTGGATACATAATTTACAGCTATTGCCTTTGTTATAGCTTCATTAATTTTGTATCCCAAAATTATTTGAAACTGTTTCAGAATGTTCCACAGCACTGAAATTTCCTTTTCTGGTTTTATCAGGTGTAAAATAATATCACCTACATGTAGAGCCAGGTTTTCTTGACTGCTTTACCACAATTATGTCTTTGAAATTCTGAGTGAGTTATTTTCTTTGCCAATCAATGGTTCTAAATATAATGCAAATAACAAAGTGGAAAGATGACACCCCTGCCCGGTTCCTCTGCTCAAACCCACTTTAATGCTCACCCCTGATCCCTCATATATCCTCTTAATCAACCTTATAGTTTTATCAGGGAATGCAAATGCTTCCATTTCCCTGCTCATAAACTCTAATCTTTCTCTGTCAAATGCTTTCTCTGCATCAAGACCTACCAACAACAGTGGTATTTTCTTGCATTCTACTTCCCTCTGGATCATCAGTGTTCTGTTAATGTTCTCAGATGTTTGCCTCCCCTCCACAAAACCACATTGACCCATATATCAATTTTAGCATCACCCTTTGTCATTCTTTTAGCCATTATAGTCATAAACACTTTATAATCTTGGTTTAGGACTGAAATGGGTCTGTATGAAGCTGGATCTGATGGATCTTTACCCTCTTTAGGTATTACAGCCACCACCCCTTTCTTCCAAGAGGTTGGTGCTTCTCATCCTCTTAAAGTACTTTTAAGTAAAACATTCCAGATCTTTATTAGTTTTTTTCTACTAGCTTCCAAACTTCTACAGGAATACCATCTTTTCCTGGGGACTTTCCTGTGGCTTGGTTATATATCACCATTTTTTATCTCATCTTCTGTAACTGTTATTAATTGAGCCTTATCTACCTCTAACCATGGCGTATTTAATTCTTCCATAAACATTTCCATTTGTACCATTCTATGATTTCCATATTTCTCTGCTTTGTACAGACTTTCATACAATTTTTGAAATATTTATAGTGCCTCTACAGGATCTCTTATTATCTGTCTTGTTAATAGGCTCCCTAAGCTTGGCAACAATCCTTTCTGCTTTTTGTTGCCTGAGTTTTTGTGTTCTGAAGTTATCAAAAAACAGTCGCTTAACAGCAATCTTTCTAAACGTATACATATTTCTGAGGTAATCCCTTATTTTCTATTTAGCATTTTGCAATTGATCCTCCTCTTGTTCTGTGTGATTCCTCCTATTCTGCAATACTTTAACATTTATCAGTCCCTCTAAATAATTATTATTTCTTAACCATATATGTCTTTTGTTTATTTCCACCCTATTTTTAAACTCCACTTTAGTTTTATCCCTGTCCTTAGCTATATTTTCAGAATAAATTTCTATCTTCTCTAATAACTCCCTAATAATTTCCACTTCCCATTCCTTAAATTCCTCTCTTTTCAACAGATAGGTGGGAAATTGTCAGTGTCTCATTTTTATTTCAATACCCTGCATTTTTATTTTAGTTATTACTGTTGCAAAACTTTCAATGTTCCTGTGAAAATACATGTTCTGCCTAGTCTAGACCAGTTTTTGTATCATGGGGATAATATGTAAATTCATTCTGAAGTCCTACTACTAAATTCACATTTTCCAAGCCAAATATTGTCATACATTTCTTCAAAAATCTATCCTCTCTTGTTATATTTTCCCTCCTGCCTCCCAGAGACTTATTCGCTGCTGCAAATCAAATTTCAGTCCCGACTTAGAGAAGTAATATTCCTTGCTGAAAGCTGATTATTTCTTCCAGAATTCCCTTAGGTTCCACTTAGGCAATTTTAGGTGGAATATAAATTCATGCCAGCGAAATCTTACTCCTTAACCAGTAGCCCCTTAGTACTGCAAATGTATCATTATTATCTTTTTTATTCTCTTCTGTCATTGCTGGGAGCTCATCTTGCAATTAGCATAAGTACTCCTGTTTTCCTTTGTCCCACATGTTGCATGACTAACAATCCTGAAAAACTTTCTTTATCAAATTCACATGTTCACTTCTTTCCAAGAGTGTCTCTTGTAGCATAGCTATTTGCATGCTCCTTTTTTAAATATAGTTCACTACTCATTTTTTTTTTGTATATATCTTTGAGACCATTTACATTTAAAGATAATACAGAAAGGATCATGTTAAAAGTTATTATTCCCACCTTTCATGTGTAACAGCTTCTGTGTTACATGCATACAATAATGTTTGGCAGGTTGATCTCTTTACATTTGTTTCTTGTCATATACATTCGAGACTATGTCATATCTTATAAACCTTTTTGTTTTATTGAAAGCCCTGAAACAAAGAAAACAAACACACACCCCCAGTACAACCCTAAAACACATTAACTTAATATTAACACACAAAACTATGCACATCTTCAAATATTGAAGTTTTACCCTCCTGTTAGGAATAATTGTCCCAGACTGAGAGACTTGGATTAACCTAAAAAGAAGGCTATCCATGCTAAGATACATGGTATATACACACTGTACTTCTTCCAAGTTCTTTTTGGTTTTGTCTTATCTTTATTACTCTTCCAGATTGGGAAAACACTGGAATGCTTTCAGAAAACATTATCTATTAGTCATTGAAAGAAATAAGTATTCTGTTTTTATTGCTCTTTATCAGATTGTCTCCATCGAGACATGAGAACCAGATACAGAGTTGCTTCTTCAAGCACTCATTTATTTGTTAAGCAATGTTCTTTTTCATTTATTTGCTTTCTCTTAAAACCTTTTACTAGATCAAGACAAGAGCCTTAATCCAGTCATTCCCCTATGCAAGGGTGAAAAAAAGCACATCAGATTTTCTTGTATCGTACTCTTTTGACCAAATGTTTCTTTTTTATGTTACATTATGCCTAGATTTCTTAAAACTGAAAAATGAGAACGAGAAAGAAAGAAAGAAAAAAACAGGGGCACCTGTTTACTTTAGTATCCCATTACACTCGAAAATAATTGAGAAGACTTTATAGCATGCAGATTATATCATGCTTTATAAAATACTGCTATTAAGAACATTTTGTTTTACTTAAAGTTAACACTTTTCTTCCTCTCCCCTTCTAAATATTCTTCAGAACATTAATGGCATGAAGTATGGCATATGCTTTAGAGTCCCCTACAAGCTTAACAAAAATATAATTAATGCTTTGTAATCCCACATTTATTTTTGAATTTTTGAGGTGCTAGTTTTATTCCTGGTGATCTCCATCTCCCAAAGCCAGTCTCTGCTTCATTTCCAATGTATTCCCTGTTCTTCTAGTCAACTCTTTTGCTTTTTTCTGTCTTTCAATTGTTTTCCATTGAAATATTGTAAAAGGTTTCACTGATACAGTCTCTGTGTGATCTTTATTACGAGAAGAACAAGAAGAAGATCTTCTTCTGTTGTTTAACTCACTTTTTGTTGGACAAACTTTTGTATTTCCTCCTTAGCATCCTCAGCATCAAAAATTATTTTGTCCCTCCAGGAAAGAATATTCTGAAAATAGCTGGGTACAGCAGCTTGAATCTCATGCCTGTTTCTTGACAATCCCTGATTAGTAGAGTAAATTTACTCCTCTTCTTCCTGGTGTACATTGAGTAATCATTATATGTAAACACTCTACTGTTTCCCAGTTTTAGTACTTTGTTCTTCTGCCAGAGTTTTGTCAGAATCAACTCCTTCTGTTGGTAGGATTGCATCTTTACTATTAAAGGTCTAAGTTGCTTTCCCATGGCCAGGTTTGAAACATACACATGATGTGCCCTTTCAATTAACAAAAACTGGGATTAGTTGCTTATTTGTGGTGTCATAAAATAGTCTGTTCCTTCCAGCATCTGTGGTACAACAGAAGAGCTCAGGAATGGCTAGCAAACAATGATAACAGGATTATAGTTATTAGAATTGCAGTCCTGGACTCCATTATGGAGCCTAGCCCAAATTCCCAATTGCTCCAAAGCACTGTTTGGTTAAGTGACTTGTTCCATATCACAAAGAAGGTAAATGAAGGTGGAAAGATTCAAACACTACATCCTTGACACTGGAAGCAACTCATAAACAAGTTGGGACTTTAGTCCTCCAAACTAACAGCCAGCATAACAATTATCTAAATGCTGAAATCTTTATAGTCCAAAGACTGTAGTACAATAATACGCAATAATGACTACATAGTGGATGATAAAGATCAGACCGTTCGGATCTTCACTTCAAATAATGTAGACTATATGACCTGACAAATGTCATTCACTTTGCAGTTGCTGGAAGCTGTAAAGAAGGTACTGCAAAAATATATTGTTAAAATGCCACATGTTTAGACTAGCAAAATGTAACACATTTAGATTGTATTACACAATCTAAACCTATTAATTAATTTATTCTTTAGTGCAATGAATAAAGAAAATAATTAAAGACAATATAAATACTGCAGCAGCTTTTTTTCAACAACCCACAAGACATACAAAATCAGAAATATTACTGCATACAGAATAATTGGGAGGGAGCTTATATGCTTACAAGACAACTACATCTCATTTTTGACCTTCGTATGTTTTGTCTGTTATCAAGAATAGCTGTCTCATCTGACATCACTCAGTACAGGTCTAACCTACTTGAAAGGCTAATAATGCTGCATATTTGCAGTATACACCTCCAGAATCAACAGAGCTGGATTATGGACAAATGGGGCTCTGTGCAACATAATGAATCACCCCCCCCCCCCCACCAGCCATACCAATATCCCATTACTTAGGTTCATAGGTACATACTAGGCTAACTGCCATGAAGGGCCATTTTAAGCCTAGCCAATAACCCAACCTCAGAATCTAACCCTGTGCCTTGTGTCTATCAGGTGAAGACCTTAGCCATTATATCAAATGCTGTCTCTTCCTGATAACATAAACACTGTTCAAACCTGACTGTGTACATACTGTTTATGTCTTTCTTTACATTTGCAGTTATCACAGAGATTTGAATTTTATTTAAAACTTTTATTTCAAATTTTGCAGAAAACAATTGATAACTATTTTCTAAATAAAACAAATCACTTTAAATTGAAAACTGGCTTAACATGAAAAACAATAAAAGTCACACACACACACACACACACACACACACACACACACACACACACACACACACACACCTGTTCAGGAGGAAATCTCGCTGCTGCTGTTTTCCTCACTTATTAAAAAAAAAAAAAAACAACCAAAGCTCCTGCACATAAACTCACTCACTTGTAGCCTCCTGCTCTGATGCCATTTCCACTCACTGATGCTGGTCAGCAAAATGGGAAAGTGTATGTTTAATGCTTTGTAGCTGACATCTCAAATGTCCAATACTGTTCTGCCTGTTCAGCAAAAGTGGGAATGCATGTGCTGAACATTTTAGAGCTAGCATTTTTTTTCAGTGACGGACAACGTTTTTTACTATTATTATTTTTTAAGGCCAGACAGACCCCCACCAGCTGGCACTGGGCCCTAGGCAGCTGCCTAAGTCACCTTGTTCTGGATCTGCCTTCAGGCGGAGCTGTTGCATCACTGAATCTTCCTATTTCCTTCATTGAGTTATTCTTTTGCTTTAGGTTTTTACATTGACATGCTTTATCAGTGTAATGCCTGAGAAGTTTTGGCATTGTGAACCTGATTTCCCTTTTTGGATCGGGTATAAGGCTTTGATAGTCCTCATTAACATACTCCAAATGAGGATTGGTAGAGCTCTTCATTTTTGAATTGGGTTTGGTGTAGCTGCTTGGCATAGGTAACTGGCATAGCATGTTATCCCATGCCCAAATCACAAACTGTTTTGTAATTTATCTTATATTTTATAATAGCGACTGTGCTGAGTTTATCCCTCCCCCTTCATTTTTCTATAATTCTCTTGCACATACTAAAATTGCCCCACCATTTGGTAAATCCGATCATAATTAGTTGCACTTAACATGAAAAGGCAATAAACAACATAAAAGAAAGGTAAGGATTCAGTAATGTTGATTGGTTTAATAGAAGGTCAGGCAAAGAGACTTTCAGTGTAAGATATCAGACAAGATATTATATAACAATCTAGGGTTAACAGCTGAGGAAAGCTATAAAACAGAAACAGTAGTTTACTTAGGTGGTGGAGCATACATTTGTTAAAATGATATAAAAAGAAGAGATTGTTTCAAATAAATACACATTGCAGCAAGTAATAAATCAAAATGAAATAAAGTGACAAAAGATTTTCAACAATTAAATAAAAAATTAAACTTGAAAGTAAGTTAGCAAATTTTAGTAATAAAAGGTATATTACAATTGTATCAGTTACTACAAGCAATTCAATTATGACACTAACAATAGGAAACTGAAAACTGACTGATTTGAAAGAAATGGCTAACAAGTTTAAAAATTACCATTGTTGGTGTGAATAGTGTAAAAAATGAAAGAATGATAACAAATCAATTTATACTCCTAGATGAGGCTTGTCCAGTTATATTGGATCTAAGCATTAACAAAGCAGCATGAAGAATAAATAAAGCCACATGTATGGGTTTGGATAACATCACTGAAATTTTATTGAGCGTGACCTAACAAACAGTGTTAACACAAACACTACAAATCATTTTTAATAATTTACTTAGGAGAAAATTTGTACCCCAAATGTGGAAAAGGTCAAACATTGCTCCATTTTAAAAAAAAAAAAACGTAAATTAGTTTATATCACAAACTGTAGACCTGTAGGTCTAACTCTGATTTTAAGAAAATTATTTGAGTATGCCAAATTGTTCTGATGCAGAACAACTACAACAAATAGAAGTTGTAACCGTGTATCAACATTAATTGTAGGAAGGGTGCGCTAACTAATCTAGTTGAATTTAACAATCAAGTAACACTTGCAGTAGATTTAGGTTTAGCGTGTAAAACATTATTTCTTGATTTACCAAAAGCATTTGACTGTCTACCTTGTAATGTGATATATAGAGTACTGGTGGATACTGGATGTAACTCATTTTTGATGCATTTGATTATGATATGACTTATTGGCAAGACTCAGTCAATAGTTTTCCAGGGTTGTATTTCTAATGCAATGAATGTTTTACTGAGTTCCTGTTCAGATGAGCCCAATGCTGTTTTTTGCTGTTATCCCCAAGTATGAACAAAATTTAGATTCACTGCAGTTAATAACAATTCTAATGATATAAACAATTATTTGTTTAAAATTGCAAAATGGGCTTTGGAAGTATTTATTAATTTTAGTACAGACAAATGCAAAATCATGTATTTTGGAAACAAGATTACAAGGAAGCTTATAATATTACAAGGAGCTACTTTACAAGATGTGTTTATTGTAATGACTTCGGAGTAGCTATTACTGATAGAGTATCCTTTGTCAAACCTGTGGATAGTATTGCAAACAAGACAACAAAACAATTGAATGTCTTATTAAAAATATTTCTAATACAGATTCATGCTGCATGGTTAATTTATTTAGACTTTTATTCAACTTGTGGTGGACTATAACAGCTCTTTTTGCATATATGCTTCTAATCAATTAAAACAACTGGAATTGGTGCAGAGAAAATTCACAAAATAAGTAAATCTCTGTCCACTTTGATCTGTGATGAGAGATGTGAACAATTAAATCTTTATACTTTGCATTCTAGATAATGCAGAGGTAAATTAATACTGGCATGTAAAGCTTTAAACAGTGAATAATTAAGAACAGCACTTAATTTAGAAAATTTGCAAAGTATTAAAACATAATGCCACAGTAAAATAATGTATATGAACCATAATACATATATCTCTATCTATATATAATATATATATATATATATATATATATATATATATATATATGTATAAAATATAATATAATAAGTCATTTAGAAGAAGTTACCTCTATTCTTTGTTTAGATAGTCTTGAACCTTTTAAAAAAATCTAGATAGCTGGGTGGGAATGGATATTTATAATACAGACATGAATTAGTTTTACTTGAAAGCCTTTAGGCTGGAATGCTGTAATAATGAACGTATGAACTAATAATATACTCTGTACCTCTTTGGTAAAAACAATCTGTTTTTAAGCCCCTCAGTACAGCACATGAAACTGAGTACTAATGAGATACATGTATGCCTTGATTTAAAACTTTACCAATTATCCTGAAAATTGCGTGTGTTTTTCATGTTGTCTGAGTGACAATTCTGTTAAAAATAAAATGAGAATTTTGTTTCAGTTAAAGTAAAATAGTCCACAGCAATATGCTTAGTCGTGCTCTGCTTGTGAGGACATGCTCATGAGTTTTAAATGCATTTTCACAGGAAGTTGAACAGTCAAGGAAAGCTTCTGGATAGGGGAAATTACATCACCTTGTAGAAGTTTATCAAGTTAGGGTAATGAGAAGCTCTGAGCAGTTAATGAGCTTGCTGAACCTCTAGAGTTACTCTGTGGAGTTCTGGCAGTACATAATTATAAGTTTGTTTAAAAGCTATTGTGTTCTCCAAAGAGGTTTTCCCAGCTTGATCTTTACAGTGATTTACATACCATGTATATGAACCTTTTCAGCGCTAGTACTTGTTTCAGTTCCCTTGTTTCACACTTCTTTATACATTCAAGCACAATGAAGCTTGTCATATTATTGTTGGATTTTGTAACCGTTTGAATGTCCTTTTTTTTTTTTTGCCTTTTGTGTTTACATTGTTTAATATTTCTTTTAACTAGTATTTTGAGTGTTATGTTTTTCTGCTGATTTTAAGTTGATTGACTTTAATGAACTGTATTGAAAAAACTATTTTAGGGTATCTATGGAGAAAAGTGCAAATACTTTATTGAAATTAAAAAAAATATTTGAAAATGTTCAAAAATCTGTTCCTATTTGGTTGTAATGTTACAAGGTAGAGGTTTTACTGACCTATCTATGGATCGGTAGCCTACTAACAGTGTTTTCTGCATGAAGATGTCAAGGAATGATTCATTGCGGCATCATAGCTTTTGGTACATTAGAAGAGCAAGGGATATATATATTTCATGTCTTCATTTGTTCATCCATTATGCATGATACCAATTGTAGTATGCATTACACAGGGCACAGTTCCTGTACAAAAGTGGTCCTGAAAGTGGGCTTTCTGAAAGTTGTAGTTCTTTGCATCTTTCATGAAGTAACTCAGAAGTAAATCTCTCCTTATTTAACATCATTCTCAGTCTTTGTTGTTTTTATAATGTGAAGTGTATTTATCAAAATAATAGTTGCCACATAGTGTCAGAAGTGAAGAAATAATGTTAAAACAATGCCCATATCATTCACATTTCTTTTGTATACTGTAAAATAAAGGCCAAAACATAAAAAAATGACAACACTAACATATCCCTAATGGTGTACTTCAAGGTAACTTAGCATAAAACTGGAGGTCTTAAAATTGAAGCTGCTAATTTTGCTTCTGAGTTGTTTAAGAAAAAATGGAAGAAGTTAAGTGGCTGTTCTTTTTTTTACATATATTAGGAGTGGAAATTGTTGAAGTGTGTAATGGGTTTGAGCTGTCAGATGATAATTAAAATGATTTATCTGTGCTAAAACAAAAGCTTAAATAGTGCTGTGAACCTAACACACAAAATTGCCCTCCATCCCACATTTTTTACAATAATTTTTTACAGATTGAAAATCGTGACTCTTACATGACTGAACTTAGACAGCTAAAGATTCTGAGTTAGGACATCTATATGATTCACTGATAAAGAGAGAAAATGTGTGTGGCATACAGAATGATCTTACAAAAAAAACGTTGATAGAAAAATATTTGTCATTGAAAAAGGCAACAGACATATGTGGAACAAGTGAATTGACATACTGTTGAAGGAATTGAATAAAGAGGCAGAAGTGTGTAATATAAATTTGCAAAAAAGGCCCCGGATTGGTGTGGAAAAGGAGCATTGGTAAAAGGAGAGTTACGTGTTTAAAAATGTGACAAAGACCAAACATGACAATGTCATATTAACAGAGCATGGTACTATGACACAGTTAAAAATAAAATAAATACAGTATCAAGCAGAGTACAACCTGTGTATGAGGTATGAATATATTCACAATGGTAAAATTAGGCCAGCATGCAAGGGTAATGTCAGAATCTGTGGAAATGTTGGTCTTTTCTGTAAAATGTATAAATCTAACCAGAATAATGCTGACATACATTTTTCAAATAGCTGATGAAAATAGCCAAGCTCTGAATCATTAAAAAAAATGTTATTGACATGACTGATATATTTACAGAAAGAAAGAATTCTCCTCAAAGACAGGAAAAAAGTTTCCCTGTTGCAGAAGTAGAAGCCATTGTTTAGAAAAGTTCTTTATTAATGCCAAGAGTATTGAGTTTAAATTGAATAGCAGAGCAGATAATATGTGAATGAGAGTTTTTATAGGCCTTTCGGAGGGAAGGGCAAGCTGTTGTAGTTCTGTGTTTATCTTGTCATATTAAAGCCATAAAAATCATCCCTGTTGGAAAAATGGAACTTAATTATGTATACAAAAACAAACCACATACGGTGTTGTATCAAGTAGTAATATTGCAATAAGCCAACTTATTGGGCAAAGCAGCAAGCAAACAGTTGAAGTAAAATGAATTTGCATTGCCCAAGCAAAAGGGCATAGTTGCGATGCCAGTGAAATGTTTAAGGCTGAAGACAGAACTATACATGCTGCCAAAACAGTAATATGCAGAGGGCTAGAGACTGTGAGATATATGGTCATGATGACTTTATCATGAACATTTTAAAAGAAAATAAGCTGAATTGTAGCAGGTAAACTGAGCAGCAATCAACAATTATGGCAGAGCAAACCAAAACTCTTCTGGAAAATATGACTTGCTTTCATACATTAACTATCTGCCAGGGTAGTATACCATTAAGGTGAATTCAAATATTCCCTGTGTAGTGAATGCCCTAAGATGTGTACCAATGGCCATAAGTCAAAGAATTAAACAGGAACTGAAACATATGGAAGAATTAGGGGTCATTACCAGATGAACTGTGAACCAATAAGCATGGTTAACAGTATGGCAGCAATGTTGAATTCAAATAAGATCCATTGTATACAGTATGCATTGCATTGATGTCCTGAATTTGAATTAGGCTATAAAGAGGGAACACAGTCCAGTTAAAACTGTTGAGGAAGTTGTGGAGATGATGCAGAGAGACAAATACTTTTCAATCTTAGATACCAGTCACAAGTTTTTGGCAAGTGATTAGGTGATTAGAGAAAGCTGAAACTTTTGAACATTTAACAACTCCCAGACAACTTCAGTTGTTACAGATACTGTTTAGAACATTGTCAGCTCCAGAAGTCTTCCAAAGAGCCACGGAAAATAGAAGATGTTACATAACTAGTATGGAATGAGACACAGACTGGGCATGACCTCAGATTGTCAAAGTAATAGGAAAGAGACTAAAATGTGCCAAATAGTTATGAACTTTATAAAGTATATTGGACATGCTCACAGAGCATGGAATACAGCCCATCCCTGAAAGAGAGTTAAGGCTGTAGAGCGGATGAAACATCCTGAGGTCAAGACTTCTTTGCAAAGGTTCATTTAACATACCATAGTAATTAAGTATCTTGCAAACTTCATATCTAATTTATGCAAAATGCTGATACTGCTGTGAAAATTGTTTGAAAAAAATATTGAGTGGCGTTGGTGAGTTGAACAAAAAAAATCATTGGAATCTTAAAAAGGTTAGTCACAGAAGCTCCAACCTTGACATAATACAGTGTCAACATGCCAGTAGTCTTGCAAGTGGATGCCACTTAGTCCATCATAGGAGTCGTGCTACTATATGAAGACCCACCCCATAGCCAATCTTAAGAATTGACAGATGAACCAATGTAATATGCATTAAAAAAAACTGTGGCCCATTGTGTACAGTTGTGAAAATGTATACAAATGTATTGTATTGGTAGAGTCTGATAAAATTAATTAATTTATTTAATTAAAAAAAAAACTTCACAGCATCCTCCAAAAATGGAGACATCAGAGACAGTTACTAAGCCTCCATAAATTTGATATTACTATGATATATAAACTTGGATTGTTAATGCACATAGCTGATGCTGTGAGGCAAGCATACTTGAAAGAGCCCAGTTAAGACTTGTTGAATAATTTTCTTAGAATTGTGACAGAACTCTTTATGTGCCAATGTCATAAGAGAAACAGAAAGGAATTAAAAAAAAAGAGGCTACAAGTGCTACTGAGGAATACAGTTAACACTCATAAAAGCATGGCCTGATGTAAAAAGTAATCTTCTTTAACAGTACTCTCATAGTTTACCATCTATGTTGAACTGAGTTTTACTGATAAACTAGTATTTAACGGTAACATAGTAATAATAGTACATGTCTAAGAAAACAGATGCTTGCGTGGATATGTGAGAGACAATTAAATATGTAAAGTGCAAAGAGTGAGAAGTAAATGTAGTATTTTGGCCTGGAATGCCACCCAGATTGAAGTCATTCCTGGCCCATTTCTATATGTAGAACACTGCGGGCAGGATTCTTGGATATTGTCCAGGAAGTCTGGTACTAAGTAGCCCTCTCTGATTCATGAAGAATAATGCACAATGGGTTGTGACCTTGCTTACCCCATCGTACAGCCAAAGTATCCTGTGTACATGCACATAACCCCCCTCCCAAGATTGTACACAGTTTAGGGACACTACCTCAGCTGCATATATGGGACTTGAACTGCTTACCTATAGTTGGAGTAGCATGACTGACTGGGCCAACTTCTCTTTACTGCTGATGTGTCGCTGAGCATACAGGATTGCATCAGCAGCAGCACTTGAAAATGCTTTGCATGACAAAAACACACTACCAGCTACAAAGTTCCCTGTGGTGTAGGCAAACATGGTATTAAAACAACACCTATCTGTGCTCCCACACACACACACACACACACACACACACACACACACACACACACACACACACACAATGAAGCTGCCAAGCCCCTGTCTATGGGAGCTATCACAGCACTAAATGTTATTATCATAATGTGGCAATGACCCTAGCTCTGCTCTGCTCTCATGCCCGAGGAATGAAATAGTTTTAAGAATACAGCTAAAACAATAAAAACACCAACATATGAGATAAACAGACTGTATACTACTGCAAAAACTATAAAAAATCCAAGAAAGTGTACAGTCCGAAACACTGCCGGGGTATAAATTCCAGTTCTATTAAATATCAGTAAGTGCTTTCGCGCATACCAGACTCACTTCTTCAAAGTGTTAAAGTCAGCCAAAATGCCTCTAGTAATTTAAAACCTTCCTAAACCCTTTATCCAATCAATTTAAAAATTCCAGACTCATGATCTTAAAATTTTGTAAATAATTCTATGTCATTTGTGAATATTAATATAATTCATATGCTTGTCTTACAAATGTAAGAGAACTATATGTTATATGTATATTAAGCTACTGGTGCAGAAGTGTGTGTTGAATTGCATGTTATATACTGAGCTTCAAGAATGTAACCACAGTGTACCCTACTGGAAAAGAACAGAAATGTATATACCTGTGCAAATGTATGTATTAATAGTAGAAGCTGGGACATACAGAATTAACTTGCAAACCCTCAAGAAAATAAGTGGAAATTGTTTTACGATTCTGTTATCTCAGTTTCAGTGCAGCAAGCAGACACAATGTCTAGAGCTAGAGGTTTTCCTATTGTCTTGAAACAGAAATAATTACTAGGTTTCAAATGTAAAGTGTTTTATTGCTCTGTGACTTCCTACCAGCTGCACATCTGAGAGAGAAGTATTTTTGATGCAGAGATGTTGGTTTCTGTTAGCCTGAGAACTGAAGGCAGGTGACAGAGTGATGTCATCCAGCTGACCCAGCAGTAATGTTTTGATATTAATTTGGGAACTCTCTCAGAGACTGTGCATTTTGTATTTGTATTTGGACCTGGAAACATCGTCTCATCAGCACTTGCCTTGCTAATAGTAAAAACCAGGGTACAGTTATCTCTCTTAGATACGAATATAGTAAAGACTAGTTTAGATGTGTTCTGTATTTATTTGAGACTGTCCTGCAATGTTGTTTTAAAATATTTCCTGTGATTCTGAACTCTGTAGTTACTGTGTTGTTTGAGTATTGTCTTGTTCTTTCATTATTTATTATTAAATATATTTAAATCTTTTAATTGTGGTTGGTTTTTTAGAGATATTTAAGCTCTGAGAGTACTTGTATATTAATTTAGTGACACTGTACAGGCCACTCTTAAATAGCCTTGCAAGTCTTGGTCACACTTACCATTTGGATAATAGTAACATTGCACAGTAGGATTGGTCACCCTTGGTAAGGGCCTTATAGTAGCTGATAAACAGCCTGTTGGTGACAGTGATAACTACTTTTTAGTCTGGGCAGAAGGGGGCATAGCTAATAAACCTGTGCCAGCCTTTCCCAGGAGTGTGTGTGTGTTTGTCTATAAATCAAGTCTCAAAGTGTATGTGTCAGCTACTTGGGCAGGGACACGAAGCACTGGTTGGACAGAGAGGATGCTGGAGGTTTTGGCTTGACTGAGATCTTAACTCTATAACTGTGCCAGTGGGGAGTCTTGTTGGGGATCTGGAGAGAGAGGGAGAAACCAGACCTAGACTTACTGTGATCTCTGTGTGCTCCTAAGGGAAATTGTATTTACTGTGTTTGTTCTTGTCATCCTCGCAATGTGTACGCCCCTCACTGGTGCTAGTGGTAAGGATTGAGACACAACAGGTACTTTGGCTGATTTTAATAGTCTGAAGAAGTGAGCTTGGTACTCGAAAAAGTACTTACGAATATTTAATAAAACCGGATTTTGTACCCTGGCTGTGTTTTGGATGGTGCACTTTCTTGAATTTTTTGTAGTTTTAAGAATAGTTGCCTGGCATGATTGTAGAGCACAGTACAACAGGGAACAGCTGCATATTAAGGTAAGCTTGACACAGTACACTTTAACAAGTAGCTGTTCCTTGCTGCACTGTGCAGCAGTGTCATAATATGTAGTGATTTACCCTGGGTTTGTAGCAGCAATATGCATGGTATAACTCTGTGTACTATGCATGCATGTAAACCATTTCACAGAAAATGTCATTAGTTTGTCTATCACATTATAGTACCAGATTATAGCTCTATGAATTAAGGTAGTGATAGATTATGTTCCAAATATATTGAACAGAATGCATTTATATAACTGCACACTATGTTTATGAATAGCCCAACCTACCTCAAGAGAAGATGGTTTCACACAAGGTACCAGGACATCTCTGGGAAAAAGTCGCTGTGAGTCTGTTTCAGTATCAAAATATATTTAAAATACCCTGATGTATCAAAGCTGAGAGAGAGCAGCCAGGATTATGATCACTGTTGTGAGACTGCTACTTTTGTTAAAGACCCAAAATTTAAGAACTTAGAAGTGCAGAGATTTGCCTTTGAGCTGTATTTTTACCACATCACTTTGTTGGCTGATTTTAATAGTCTGAAGAAGTGAGCTTGGTACTCGAAAAAGTACTTACGAATATTTAATAAAACCGGATTTTGTACCCTGGCTGTGTTTTGGATGGTGCACTTTCTTGAATTTTTTGTAGTTTTAAGAATAGTTGCCTGGCATGATTGTAGAGCACAGTACAACAGGGAATGGCTTTTCCCGGTTAGGGGTTGCCACAGTGGAACTCTGGTCCACTAATGATTGGCAGTAGATTTTTACGTGCAGAGTTGCCAGCCCTGATGCACAACCTTCAACGAAGGTACACCCATTCATGCATGTCTCCACACAGAAGACGCTCTAGCTGAGAATTGAACAGGACAACGTGTTACTGTGAGGCGACAACGCTACCGCAGCACCACCACCGCAGTTCACATCACTACACACCTAAAATACCCACAAACCAATAATCAAGTTGAGATGGTTATACAAACAGTAAAAATAAATAAATAAGTAAATAAAATAAAAGTAAAATAAAAATGTGTGTTTTAGATGGAAAGCAAAATTATCACCTTTCACTATTAAAATTCTGGAATACTCTGTATCCATTTGGATATTTCCTACTCAGATTTTGATATGTTGCAGGCTAAAACTTAAGCTCCCTACCTCATCGGTGCTGCTGTGAGCACAACAAATACAGTGCTGCAAGGTACTTTGGAAACACCTAGTACATTCAAAGTGATAACTGTGATAAGACTGCACAAAGCAAAACATTTCTTTTGAAGATATTTTAAGGCTACTAAACCCTCTGGACAAAAATAGCAGAGATCTGGAAGCCACTGTACTGCAAGCTGTATGAGACACCATGTTCATACATTGTTCATACACCAGAAGTTGAACTGTTTAGACTACATGATTAATCAAAAATGCTCCGAGAAGGGAAACAAGAATTGGTAGAAACTCGATGCAAAAAAAACTATTATCATCCCTTTCGGTAAGAATGATGTTCATGCTAACTAACACATTAATAACGACACCCTGAGTACGCACTCAGTGGTGAGAGAGCTGGGCACACAGGTTGACAGCAACCTTACCTTTGATCACCATGTCTCCACAGTGGTAAGAAGGATATTCTGTATTGCTCATCTCATAAGTAAGGGCATTACCTCTAGAAAAAAGAAGTTATAACCTTCCTGTACTCTTCCTTCATCAGGCCAATAACCGAGTACAAAACTCCTTTTGGTATGTACCTTTCCAAGCACCTGGAGAGACCACAAGTGTTCTTCACAAGGAAAATTCAAGGTCTTCAGCATCTGTCCTATGAAGACCATCTGAAATCACTGTCACTTTATTTTGTTTCATACAGACTGCTCAGAGGTGATCTTTGCCTTGCATATAAGGCAGTCTTTCACCCTGCTTTATTGGAAATGCTCCATATCCGTAAGTCAAATGGTACATGGGTTACTCGCTCTAATGGCCTTAACCTGGTATGTGACATTAATAGAACCTGCAGGAGGGACAGATTTGTCTCTCAGAGGTTACCACACCTTTGGAACAGACTTCCATTTCATGTCAAGCAGAGCACCTCATTGGTCCTCTTCAGACACAATCTGGACGATTGGATGGGTAACCGTAAGTTCACCCCAGGGGTTTCACCTATGTTCGTCTTGGACAGGGGTGATAGGTGCTGATCGTGGAAATAAGGGTAAACCTTGGCTAGGCTTGTCATTAGCCTAGTAACCTCCTATGAGCCTATAAAATAAAAGTGTTCTTTTGCAGACAGGACATGGCAAAAAGACTATAATGCAGAAGCCTTTTGATTTGGATGAAGGCCCATCTGGGTGTCATACACCTCATACTGCAGACCAAGTTCCATGGAACCCAACCCAAGAAGCCAATGGCTTATCCTGTAAGCCAGCATTAACACTATACCTGACACCTTTTCAGAGTGTAATTAAGCCACCAAGATCCAAGAGGTATGTATGAGCAGTGTCATGAGGTATTCAATAACTTTAAAATTAGACTGAAAACCATTAGTATTTTGTTTTTCAGAAAATCATTATTTTTTGTTTGTTTAGCAAATACTGTTAGTAAAAGTATTTCTTCTAGTTTAAAATAATTATTGATGTTGCACCTAAAAGTTGTTTCACCAAAAAAGCTTTGAAGTGTTGTTGTGTTATAATGTAGCCTTCCTAACTAGCAGGAATTGTTGATCCATAACTGCGTACATCATTTTTTCATTCATATTTGCTTCATTGAGATGGGAGATGTAGTATCTCTTAACTGAGACTGTGTCCCTTTAAGAAAATCAGTGCTGCTAAAAATAAGCTTTCTGAAATCTAAAGTTGTTCCTGTGTATCAGGTGAAATAATTCTGAAGTAAATGTGTCTTCAGTTAAGTTCTTTCTCAGTCTCTGTCTCAGTTTTATTGGGTGAAATGCAGTTATCATATAGTAGACACCATGTAGGTGCTTTGCAGGTTTCTTTTGATTATGTCCATTTAAAGGGTTCAGAATCAGAATACTGAGATAGTTTTAACCATGAAAATTGTGATATTTGACACAAGGATAGTGGTTGGCTTTGGAGAAAGCATGATTAGCATTTTATGATCGCATAAGTAATTTATGTTAGTGAAATGACGATGTGTCGGATCTTGCCTGTGCCATTTCTCATGTGCAAACTGACTAACCCCACAGTGATCTCTGCACTTTTTATGCAGTGTGTGTCAAGTACAGGTAAAGCACTAGTACATTACTATGGCCATTTCATAGATTCCTAGATATACCAAGGTCACTGAGTCTCATGACTATTCTCTCCTTGCCAGTACCCTCCCTCAGGCAGTGCCTCTTATCTCCAGGAGGGCCATGCCAGTTAATCTTGGAGAAAATGTATGGATACCCATCCAGCAAGTGGTGAGCTGCACTGCTTAGCATGCAGGGGAAGATTTTTTTCCAGAGGTTTGGGAGGCATTGGGTTATAAACATATCCTTCTGCCCTGCTTTATTGATCTGTTGGCGAATGTTTATGTCCCTGGTTCTAGTACTGGTGGAGATATTAGACTTGTACAAAAACAGTAGGTTCAGGACAGTTGGGTCTCTAATCGCATAGTAAATGGGACAGAGATCTTCCCTCAAAAGGCTGTAAGACACTGAATAAAGGGATAATGCTTCCAACCTGTCTTGGTAACCCTGGGATCTTTTTTGGTTAGGAACCTTTGGGGTATTTCTAATAGTTTGATATGTTTAGTGAAATACATCCCAAAGAAGGCTTTATGCTCAGTGACTGGCCTGATCATTACTGAGTATAAGAGAAAGATTACCTTTTTAGCAGTGGTGATAGGCATGAAACAGGCAGTCGCCCAGAGACCACAGCTGCAGGAGGGTCCATGAGCAGACAATCACACCTATAGAGTGATCTGCAGAATAAAACTTAAAAAGTCTCTCCCTTTTCCACAGCCATATTTACAGTACAGGAAATAGCAGCAGTTTAACTGATAGCAGTTGTAGTAGCAGGTTTACCCCATTCCCAGCTAGTAGCAGTTCAGTTTGCAGAGACATTCGTTTACATTGATAGCTAAAACATGGGTTCTTCATTGTAATCCAGTATCCACAAGTAAGACTCGGTGAGGTAATTAATATAGAAGTTTTAGGTTGCGAATGAGGGAGCATTTGATTAAATGCCAGAAAATTATCAATGCATTATTCAAACATACAAAAGTATATCCTACCTACAGCTTCTTTTAGGTTCATAGGCGTATCAAAGATGGTTCATAATACACCTAACAAGTTAAGCTGGCATCATCATCATCTTCTTTCGGCTGTTCCCATTAGGGGTCGCCACAGCAGATCATCTGATTCCATTTCTTCCTGTCCTCTGCATCATGCTCTTTCACACCAACCGCCTGCATGTCCTCTCTCACCACATCCATAAACCTCATCTTAGGCCTTCCTCTTTTCCTCTTACCTGGCAGCTCCATCCTTAGCATCCTTTTCCCAATATACCCAGCATCCCTCCTCAGCACATGTCCAAACCAACGCAATCTCGCCTCTCTTGCTTTGTCTCCAAACTGTCCAACCTGAGCTGACCCTCTAATATACTGATTCCTAATCCTGTCCATCTTAGTCACACCCAGTGCAAATCTTAACATCTTTAACTCTGCCACATCCAGCTCTGACTCCTGCCTTTTCGACAATGCTACCGTCTCCAACCCATATAACATAGCTGGTCTCACTACCCTCTTGTAGACCTTCCCTTTCGCTCTTATTGGTACCCGTCTGTCACAAATCACTCCTGACACTCTTCTCCACCCATTCCACCCTGCCTGTACTCTCTTCTTCACCTCTCTTCCACACTCACCATTACTCTTAACTGTTGATCCTAAGTACTTAAACTCATCCACCTTTACCAACTCTACTCCCTGCATCCTCACCATTCCTCTACCCTCCCTCTTATTTACACACATATATTATATATTAACAAGTTAAGCTGACATGATACTTTAAAAAAGAAAGCTTTTGAGTGATTAAGCTGGATTCTTTATTTCATCCAAGAATTAATGATACTATTGTTTATGGCTGTTTTGGTGTCTTTAAATGGTAGATATATAATGATACAATTTCCTGATTTTTGTATGTACTGAAGAGGGTGGGCACACTGAAACCAGTCTATGGAATTTCATCTTTAGAACTTACTTAAAAAGTTTGTTTTAATTTTTATTCTCTTTACTAATGTTTTTGCTAGTGCATTTGGTGTTTTTGTTTTTGAATTTCCGATGCTACTTGGTTCTGGTACGGATTTCTTAGCTATATGCATTTTTCTAAATGGGTGTTTAATTCCTTAGGGAATTTTTCTGCTGTATTAAAGTCTGGGGAGGTAAAGTCATAAGTGAATTTTGATATTTTGTCACAAAATAGGTTGAGGATGGCACATCTGTTGTCCTGGAATTCAGTGGGGGTTTACAGTATGAGTTTTGGGGACTTTAGAGGAGAAGTTCACAAGTTCATATTCAGACGTCATTGGGGAAGGCGATATCAGAGGATTAGTGCAAGAGGTGGTCATATTTGTAAGAATCAGGTCAAGAATGCTGTACCTTCTGGTATGTTTACTTACCAGCCCCTCAAGGGAATTTTTTTTATTTAGTTATAGGAATATTTGGGCATATTTTATTTATTTATTTACATTTGTTGACCGGGAGTGTCAGACTGGACGTAGGTCCATTTTCAGCGGAGGCCCCGGGGAGAAAAGCTCCACAGTTAAAATAAACAGACAGTAGTTACATTGGATTACATAGCGATTAACAATTTGATTAACATAGCAATTAATTACAAACATATTTACAGATGAAGAACATAGTACATCAGTAGACAACTAAAATCTTTATCTGCGAAGTACATAACAGACATTAACAAATGTTACAATAAGAAGTTCCTGCTGTATAATAAGTACTAGGCTTATGAGCATCTGAGCTTGCTATAATCAAGGTAGTTAGTGGGGTGGAAAGAAAGGTAGTGGTTGGATGGGGTGGGTGATATTAGAGTGGGAGTTGCAAGGGCATAGCCAGCATGTTTTTAGGTGTGCTTTTAGTAAAGTTTTGAAGTGGGTGCATGATGGTACGGAGGTAATTGTGGGTGGGAGGGAGTTCCATAACTTGGCTATGGCGCAAGAGAATAGTGCTTCACCAGAAGATTTATTGGCTTTAGTGATCTGCAAGTGATTTTTGTTGCTGGATCTTAGTGGTCTGGTGGTGCGATAGGGTTGGAGTAGATTCTGGAGGAATGGGACATTTAGTGGATGGTTTACTAGTTTGTGGGCGAGTGAGAGTTGATACCATTGAAGGAGGTGAGGGAGTTCAAGCCAGCCCAGTTCAGCAAGTGAGAGACAGTGGTGACTACGGTAGGATGCCCCTGTGGCAAATTTGGCAATTTGGCGATTTTGTTGTAGCAGGTCTCTAGGTTGTTTAGATCGCATTGCCTTAGGTTGGTATATATTGGAGAGGTATAAAGTAGGGTGGAGGTAAGGTGGCAATTTGCTATTGAAATCTTTGCTGCTTTGGGGAGAAGTTGCTTATTTCTGTATAATGCTCCTACTTTTTTGTGGACTTTTTTTATGGTCATGGATATGTGAATGTCAGATTTTAGTTTATTGTCTATTTCCACTCCTAGCAATTTGGTGTGTTCAGTTGGGTATATAGTGGTGTTGTCTTTTGCTGTGATGTTAAAGTGAGAGTTGTTTTGAGTATGTTTGGTGGATTGGAAGATGAGTAGTTTAGTTTTGTTTGGTTTGAGTATTAATTGGGCATCGGATAACCAAGTTTCAACAGAGGAAAGGCTTCCTGTGTGACTTTTTGCAGTTTGGGTAGGGACTGGGCTGAGCAGATGATGGTTAAGTTTCTTGGAGGCCAGTGCTTGCTTGGGCTAAAGGGAAGTCTCTGTGTTCACCAGTGGCAGTGGTTAACGCATTGTATGAGTGTGCCATGTTTGGTGGCAGAGGCTAGATTATTGGTGAAAACAAAGAAGAGTAGGGGTCCAAGGATGGATCCTTGGGGAACCCCTATGGAGACAGGTAGTTGGGGAGATATGTTATTCTGCCATACAACAGATTGTTGGCGGTCAGACAGGTAACTCTGAAACCAGTTGTTGACTGACTGAGAGAAGGATAGGTTACTGAGGACAGAGATGAGTTGTTTGTATGGGACCATGTCAAATGCTCTAGATAGGTCTAGGAAAGTAGCAGAGTAGAGATAGCCATTGTTTTTATGCTGAAGGATAGTGTTAGTAAAGGAGAGTAAGGCAGTGGTGGTACTATGGTTTGGTCAGAAACCATGCTGAGTATTGGAAAGGAGGTTGTTAGTAAGGAGGTAGTCTGAGACCTGAGAGTGTATGCATCTCTCTAGTATTTTGGAGAGTGGAGAGAGAATAGCTATGGGGCAGTAATTGGTTAGTTCTGTGGAGGGGCTGCCTTTGTGGAGGGGAGTTATATGTGATACTTTCCACAGTGTGGGAGTGTAACTTTCTGACAGAGATCGGTTAATCAAGATGGATACTGGGTAGGCCAAAGCATCTGCTGCTAATTTGGTAGGCTTAAGTTTAGTTAAGAGGTTTTTTATGTTGGAGGTAGGTACAGGAGAAAAGGAGAAGGCAGTGGGGAGATTACTAGTTGAAGGTGTGGGTTGGAGGGGAGGGGGGGTTGTTTTTAGCTAGTGATAGTATGGTTTGTGTGAAGTGTGTGTTGAATGAGGTAGCAATATTTTAGGAGGAGTGAGGGAAATTAGGAGGAGGGGTACTGACTTTACTTGGGTAGAGGATGGAGTTTATGGAGGACCAGAATTGTTTGGGGCTGTGTTGGGAGGAGTCTGGGGCAGACTGGTTGTTGTTGTGTCTTTCGGCTTTTCCAGGTTAGGGGTCGCCACAGCAGAACTCCGGTCCACTAATGATTGGCAGTTGATTTTACGTGCTGAGTTGCCAGCCCTAAAGCACAACCTTCAATGAAGGTACGCCCATTCACACATGTCTCCACGCAGAAGACGCTCTAGCTGAGAGTCGAACCAGTCAGCGTCTTACTGTGAGGCGACAACGCTACCGCAGCACCACCACCGCAGATCTGGGGCAGACTGGTATTATTGGAATTTGTCCTGTTTTATTAGCTTTTTGACTCTATTGTGTAGTTCTAGGAATTTCTGTCTAGTTGAGGGGGGTTTTGGTTTTGTGCCAGTGCTCCCAGGCTTTATCCCTGTTTTTCGTTTCTGACTTAGTGGTTTTCCATAGCCATGGGAAGGGTTGTACTTTGGTTCTGGAAAGTCTTATGGGGGCATGGTAATTAAGGATGCTCAGGAAGGTAGTATTAAAATATTCAACTGCGTCATCAAGACTGAGGTACTTTAGAGGATGCCAGTTACATTCTTTGAGGGATGAGATGAATGAGAGTGGATTAAAGTTTGGTTTTGTACGTATTTGACGGTAGATGACAGGTTTAGCTTGGTATAGGTATTTTTTGAGTAGAAATGTTGGGGAGTGATCACTAAGGCTATCTGATAAGCAGCCTGTTATATATGACTGGGGGCTCTTACTGACTAGTATCCAATCCAGGGTAGTGTGCTTGCTGGAGTTTTTATTTATCCTGGTTGGCGACTGGACTAGTTGGGTGAAACCATGAAGGTTTACATGATGGGTTGGATGGTTGCCAGAACAGGATTGCGAGTCAATATTGAAATCACCTAAAATTATAGTTTCTTGGGGGAGATGGTGGGTAGACCAGCTGAGGAGGTTTTCTACTGGAGGGATGTTCTGGCCAGGTGGGAAGTAGCATCCAATTATGTTGATGGTTTTGTTTTGGTTATTTTGAGATTGGTATATATTATTTCTTCATTGCCTATTTGTGGAGCTGATGATTTTAAGATCGGATGTTTAGATGCTGTTTAAATATTATAGCTACACCGCCTCCTTTCTTGTTTAGTCAGTCTACTCTTAGTATGTCTTAACCGGTAGGGAGTATTTGCTCACTGATGATGTGAGGTTTTAGTCAGGTTTCTGTCAGGATGACTATATCTGGGGAGTACACGTCTATGGTGGCATGGAGTTCATGGACTTTATTGGATATACTTCAAATATTTAGGCTTAGTAGAAGGAAGTCACTTGGCTTTCTATTGGCTGTGATATGGGAGACGTGGTTTCTAGTCTGATTATGAGGATTGGGGTTGGAGATGGTAGGGCCAGGGTTGGGGTGGATGTCTCCAGTTAGGGCTAGTTTTGATATGCGTGAGGTTATTAGTTTTCTCAGTTTTTGAATGTGTTTGATTATTAGGCAGCCTTTATGATTGTGCTCTGTGGGTAATAGTTATGGTGGAAGGGTTACTATGTTAAGTTGCAGGGATGCTTTATGTTTGAGTAATGTAGTTGGTAGAATATGTGAGGGGTGCATAGGGATAGTTCTTGAGTTGGTGGGAGCGGAGCTGAGTGCAGGTGAGACATGAGTCGTGGTGTGAGTAGTACTACAGTGGTAGTGGTTGAGTGGGGGAATGATGGAGCTTTGGTAGGATGTAAGATATGCAAGGAGAGTGCATGCAGTGAGCACAGGTAAGGTATGCTTGTACATGTTAGTTGAGGAGGTGTGATAGTAGTGGGAAGATGGAGGATATAGTGTTGGGTTAGTACTGTGGTTGGCTATTGGAAAGATGGGAGGGGTTTGTGACTGTAATAAAGGTAGGACCACTGGGGGCGGGAGGGAATAGGGGGCAGGATGGGGAGCGGAGCGGGTAGAGACCCTGTTAGTAGCTCTTATGAGGGGCTGGAAACAATCAGGTAACAGAGTAAACTGGTAAATGAACATATGATAGTGACAAAGGGTGGTTGTAGTTTTAAAAATGGTGCCTGCCACAGGTAATATTTATTAACTTTGGGATTGGCTTAAGGTAATAAACAGGGAAGGAGGAGGGGGAGAAAAAGGGTGTGAGCAGGCATTTCTTTTATACTGCTGCTAATGAGCCAAAGCAAAGACAAGTTTGTGTTTAAGAAACAATCAGAATTGACCAAGGACTGCTCTGAAACTGTAAGTCATTTCTTAATTTCTCAGGTGGAAAAACAGGATAACCTTGTATCAGTAGGCTACTGTGGTCATAGTTTAAATTTACAAACACACAGTATTGATCAGTTATGGATACTGTTTGCTAACAAAATGGAATAAAAGAGAAAGTGGAAGATGAGTGTGTGTGTGTGTGGGGGGGGCTGCTTACAAGCCAAAGCAGAGTGCTCTCCAGGGGAAAAATGAATATTGGCTCAAACAGTTAGACACATACTCAAAGTTAACTTTAGCTGTTTTCAGACAGTTCAGACCCGGACTGTGCTTTTCTTATAAGAATGATAAGGGTGGTACCGCAGTTGTATACTTAAGAGTGGTGTTAGGTCTAGAAAAGAAGAGTACAGAGAGGAGTAAGCACTTTTGAGATGGAAAAGATATATTATACAGATTACAAAAAAAACTGAGCAAATGGCTACTGTATACAGGAAAATATATGTCTTGAACCAACTATTAGTATATGCAGATACTGAGCCAACTGAAAAAACCTACATTGGAAGCATGAGCATCCTAAGCATCCTAGTATATTGAAGTGTAGTTAGTTACACAAAGTAAGGGAATTTTTTGCTAATAGGGAGATCATGTAGAACACCGAGGAATCATATATGGTCATCAGGGACAAAAAAATGTGTTCTGTAACAAACTCTGAGATGATAATTAATCCTCCCTAGAGTGATATCTAATTGAATGAGTTCAGTTTGTGAGACTCTTAAGATCTGCCTCTAAGTAAAATGTTCATTAACAAATATGTAGATTCCATCACAATGCATGAAAAACAGAAAACCACACTATAGCTGGAATGCTGTCTTTAATTTAAACCACGTTTCAGTAACTACACAGACATGAATGATTTCTATAGGTTCATAGGTGTGTACTAGGCTAATGACCACTTGGGCCTTTAAAAGCCTAGCCAAATGTAATAACAAAATAAGTACTAATTCATACACCTTTTCCAAATATAGAAATGCCTCAAAATCCGGCAATTTATTGTTTAGACTTCTGGCATTAAAGAAAGCCACTTTATTGCAGTCCAGTTTTGGGACTGATGCGTTAGTTATATTGGAATGCCCATCAGCTGGACCAGACCTTCCAAATGTACCTGTTTTGGAGGAACATTCCTATTTATAAGCAGGATTGACTGTTTTGCATTGTGTACCTATTTTTGGAGGTATGTACCTGTTTTCTGGCTTGATTTACCCCTTCATATGATTTTCTGAATATCCCTCCATCAAACATCATTTTGTATAACCAACATATTGGTGGCACCAATAATTTAAAGAAAGAGGACTCACATATTACATTTTCATGTGTAAAAATTATGTATGTGAAGGAGATTTTTGCAATTTCATTCATTAAAGTTTACATATTTTACACTTTTTCTGATAATATGCTTATTTTTTATGTCTTTTTGTCACTCTGAATTTATTAAACTTGATATCTGATGTTGTCACTTTTCATTCTGTCCTCTACTAATGGGGTCAGATCCGAGCCCACGGGTCTGACTCGGCCATTGTAAAAGTTCGTGGCAACCTTGAACTCTTGAGTGTCTCCCTTACCCAGAATGCACCACCTCCATTACCACAGATCTCATTTGCCTGTTCCAGCGAAAAGACGTGGTCCATTGTACTCTCGAGCTTGGGCGATAAGTAACCATTTAAAAATTTAAATTTATCTCTTTAATTACTTATTACATATTGCAGATTATTTTTTTTTCTGTCTGTTGTTCCTTTTCTCCCTTACCCTTACAGAAACTCTTGTTTTTTCCTTCCCTTTTACCGTTTGTTGTATTTTTCTTTACTATTGTTAGTGACTCCCTTCTTCTATTATTATCATAGTCTTTAGTACCGTTGCAGGTACTTTTCCCCTTTTCCTTTCTACTGTTTTTAAAAAATCTCTTTTGTGTGTAAGGATTGTTTTTTTTTTTCTGTGGGCATTACTAGTTTGGTAGTTGTTGAGGTTGTGCTTGTTCTTCCCTTTTGTGGTGATAGCTAACAAAGAGAAGAGCTTGGCTGGGTTCAAAAATTGTGGGAAATGGAGTCAGTAGATCCCTATGTTTGGCTCTTGCACCTTGTGTGTTTTTTTGTGTGGGACCTCTCCACCTACAGGAGAATTGCGCAATATGCCAGGCATTTAATCCTAGGACATTTAGATCGCAGAAACAAACTTATTCTAAAGGGACTTTTGCCTTCTTCCTTTGATGAAGCTGTATCTGGATCTTCCAAAGAGAAACCAAAAAAGACACCTAGAAATAATGAGTAAGTCCAGAATATAAAACTAAAAAACAAATGCTGGACAAAGGAAGGAACACCAAACTGCTCGTGACTGCTAAAAACAGACTCCTTGCTTTAATGATAGGGCACTGATTACAAGCTCCACACTTGTATGTCCCTTTTCGTTTGTGTGAAAAAACATTCCCATAATTGGCCTTTTCTAGCAAATTTTTAATGTTTTGTCCTTTTCTAAATACTACTTTTATAGGTTTATTCTTTAAATTAGGCAAATCTGTGAATTCTGAGAATTTTTTATACTCCTTTTCTACTATATGTTTTATCAAATATGCACTGCCACTAAAATTAGTTGTGAATGCTCTATTGTATCCCATGTTATTAGTTAAATAGCCATGTTGGTTGTTAAACTCTGATCCTCCACCCAAAATGGGCTTATATTTATCATTCCTGCCCTATGTAACTTCAGTGTAGATATTGAATATTAAATCACTGGGGTGCCCACGTTCGGTGAACATACATTTCAATTTTGTACATTCCTGTTCATAATCATCATCTGTTGATGTCATACGACTGGCCCTTGCATACTGGCCTTTAACGATTCCCTTCTTTTGAAAAAAAGGGTAGGCACTTGAAAAATGGATATATGTATTGGAAAAAGTAGTCTTTCTGTATATGGTAGACTTGAAACTCTGTTCAAATTTACTTAAGGAGACATCCAGATAGTTTACACTGTCATGGGAAACCAGATAAGTAAACTTGAAGAAATGGGTGGTTGAGTTAAGATATTGAATAAACTCCTCAAAAAGTTGTAAACCCCCCACCCAAAAGATACAGATGTCATCCAATAGTCTGGTGTACAGATTACAGTATTTGTAATATATACTGTTGTGTACAAATTTATTTTCCCAGACTGATACAACTATATCTGCAAAAATGGGGGCACAACTGGCCCCCATAGCCACTCCTGTCTCCTGCCTGTAAAACTCTCCTTCAAAATACATGAAGTTGTTCTTGAGAACTAGTTCAGCCAATTCCAGACATAAAAATATCTTGTTTTCTGTTGTATTTGGATTAGTCCTTAGTGCCTCCTCTAACCAAGTAAGTCCAATATCATGTGGAATCACTGAAAAAATGTCTATAACATCGACTGTGACAAATTTCAAATGTGGGGAAAAGTATTCTCTTTACACCTTACTCAAAAATTCCCAGGCATCTTTTAACATATATACTTGTCTCCCCCACAGCATTTTAAGTTTCCAATCCAAAAATTTGGATAGAGGTGCAATTTTAGCACCTTCTGAGGAAACAATAGGTCTGGGGGGGGGGGTTCTACACACTTGTGAATTTTGGGTACCCCAAAAATGGATGGTACCCTGGGTGTAGTATTTTCCAAATAATTGTAGGTGTCAAAATCTGAGACAACCTGATCAAATAGATCTTAGCTTTTTTCAGCCCCCTGATATAAAACACGCTAAACGCGCATTTTCCAGCTTGTACCTACTCAGCACAGATCCTCGTGGTGGCCAGCAGAGTAATCCAGGCTTCAGAGAGCTAAAAAAGCGACTTTACCTGATTTAAGTATATTTTTTGTGGCTTTCCACTTCTAATTACCTAGCGGCTGTATTTCGCCTGCTTGCTGATACATTGTATTTGTTTTTCTGCATTTATTCTGTTATTGCACTTGAATTCTCATTTTGTTACTTTTAAAATCTGTAATTGTTGCAAATTGTTTCTGTAGGCTGTGATAGCCGATTTATAGCATTTAAAAGTGTCTACTGTATCTGTTTCTGCTTGTTTCTGAAAAAAAAAAAAACAAAAAAATATCTCTTGTTTTTCCCACCTTACTGAACTAGAGTAGTCCAGTTACAGAGTTGCTGGTCCCAGGACTTTGTTTGTAGCTCCTGTTACTGAATCTTTGCCTAATTTGGAAGTAGGAAGTTCCCTTGCTTACCAGTGGGAGTGGGAAGTATTGAGCTGCCTGGTGGTCCAGTTTTGTGAGGTTTCAGCCAGTAACTTGTAGTCTATTGGTCGTTTTGGGCCAGTTCCTAGCTTTTTTCAGCCCCCTGATATAAAACACGCTAAACGCGCGTTTGCGCGATTTAGCGCGGAGTTGCCACTGTTGCACACAAGAGCAGCGGCGGTTAAATAAGGTTAAACTATTCGGGCCACCTAAATTACACTCTTCAAATTTTCCCTTAAAACTACCTTCCTTGAGCTGTACTGCTGATCTAACCAGCGTATCCTATAACTGAAAAGTTCATCTCTACTTGATTCCCAAGTAGACTATTCTCTATCTGTAAGCATAGCACTTACTCCTACAGTACTTGCACCTTGATAAAGCACTCTTATTATAGATAGTACCCCACCAGCCTAAATCCACCCCCCCTGGAGTCCTTTGAAAGTCTTTTTATCTACTACTTCTAGTATGTCGAGGGATCAGTTGCTAGTGTCCTCTCCTGCTCAACTGGTGAACCTGGGAATATTGAGGCAATGTTACAATTGCCTCATGTACACAGACAATCCTCTCCTTCTCCCACAAAACACAAATACATGCGAGAGATGCAACTATATGGCCAAACTGGAGGCTGAGCTCTCTCAACATAGGACTGGCAAGACCAGACAGGAGGAGAAGGAAACCACACACAATACATACCCAGTCACACATAGTACCATCACAACTTCAAATCATACACATAATCACACAAAGACATACTCGGAGGCTCTGATCAAAAATCTACCAAAACAGCAGAGGCCACCAAAGCAGACACCCAAACAACTACCACCTCAGGACCCAACACATGCAACACATAGACCACACAGTCAGAGTGTCAAACAGTCACAGCCCTTAAGGCCAAACACAATGCCAGACACACTTGTCATTGGTGACTCCATAGTCAGACACACTGACGTCCCGCTCACCAGACTGAGTAAGGAGAAGGTCACAGTAAGCTGCCTGTCGGGTGCTAGAATCCGCCACATAACACAAGCACCCAGGTCTCTCAACAGCAAGTACAAGTACGACTCAGTCATTGTCCACGCTGGTGTCAACGACCTGAGATGTACCTCCTTGGACTACATGAAAAGAGACATCGAGGAGCTCTCTGATTATGTAGCCCAGGCAGGTATGACCCTGACCCTGAGCAGTATCCTACCTTCACCTAGAATGATGCCACAATACAGTGATAAGATGATCAGCTTTAATAATTGGCTTAAATTCTGGTGTCATTCAAAGGGGATCCAATGTCTGTCTGCCTGGGATGACATGCTGGACAAGCCACGCTGCTTCGCAAGGGACGGCTTGCACCTGTCACCTGTGGGCTTCCGGATATTGGCAAAGGCTCTTGCCACCCCCATAGTGCCTTTTTTAGGCAAGGCTCAAATTCTAAACCTACCACCCTAGAACACCAAAAAGAAAAAAAACTAAGGGTAATGCTGCTCAACGCCAGAAGTCTCAATCTCAAGATGCACGCACTCGAGGCCCTTCTCAATATGGAGAACATCGATGTCTGTGCTGTGATAGAAACCTTGTTCAAGGCTCCTGAGAGCACCCCAGCACTAACAGGTTTCACCTCATATCATGCGTTCCGGCCCCAAAATCCAGACAACACCAAGAAAGGAGGGGGGGTGTCCATATTCATAAAGGACACCCACACCTCAAGGTTGGTGGCAACGCACGATGCATCGGAGACCATCCAGGTGCAATTAACCATAGGCAAGACTGCTCTGCAATTTGTAGCATGTTACAGGCCACCCTCTCAAACTCAGGAACCTCATATGGCCTTCCTGAAAACATTGGAGGGGATAAATGTATCTCCAAACACCATCATACTAGGTGACTTCAACTACCCTAATATAGACTGGGAACACTACTCAAGCCCAAACTCTCTAACCCAAAGATTCCTGGAGTTCATAAACTCAAATGCCATGGAACAACTAGTCACCATCCCCACAAGAGGAGAAAACATACTTGATCTCATCATCACGTACATGGGATCAAAATGTTCAACACCGGAAGTATACCCCTCACTGGTGAGATCAGATCATAAACTAATCTCGCTGGAGGTCTTCATCCCGCCCCCACCTGAAACAAAAAAGACCACAGTGAAAAACTTCTCAAAAGCCGACTTCACATTTCTAAAAACTAGTGTGGTCTCCTTTAAGGCCCCTGAACCAGTGGTAAACATTACTCAAACCGCTGAATCACTTACAAATGCCTTCTACCAGCACCTACAGGACTGCGTGGATCAGGCTATCCCAAACAAAACTAAGACTCTCTGTACCAAAGACAAGCGTCCAGTCTGGTGGACCCCAGCCATAAAAAAGCTCTACAACAAAAGGAGGAAGCTACTACAAGATAGAGCAAAATCCTTGAAAGGTAAGACACCTTTGATCATCATAAGTAAAAAACTAAGAGCTCTCATAAAATCATCCAAGGCAAATTTTGAGAGAAAAATCGCCAAGGACTCAAAAGACAATCATAAGGCCTTCTTTAGCTATGTTAGAAACCTAGGAGGAAACTCCCAGATATGCTCAGAATTAGTTCAAAATGATGTGAAAATTACTGAACCTTTACACATTGCCAACATACTGGCTGACAGGTTCAGTGCAAACTTCTCCCCTTCCCCAAAGGAGAGATATCTATACCAGAGGATTGTAGCCCCCAAACATCTCCAACGCCCAGGTGAGAACTGCTCTCACTAAGGCAAAAAACACAGCATCCATGGGACCGGATGGTGTCCCCGGCTGTGTGCTTCACGAACTCAACGAGGAATTAAACCCACAATTAGGACAGCTGTTTAATCTTAGCCTCACCTCAGGATACGTACCCAAGGAGTGGCGCACGGTGACTGTGGTCCACTTCATAAGGGCGGTGCCTCCACCGACCCTGGAAATTACCGCCCCATTAGCTTGACAAGCCTTATCTGCAAAGTCATGGAGAGGATCATAATGAAACTCATAAATAAAGACATAGGGAACTTGCAGACTTTGGATCCAACCCAATTTGGCTTTGTCAAAGGCAGATCCTGCCTCTTAAACTTGGTTGACTTTCTCGAGACAGTCACCAAGGCCATTGATGAGGGAAAGGCAGTCCATACAGCCTACCTTGACCTGGCAAAGGCCTTCGACACAATACCCCACTCAGGTATCATCGAAAAACTCATCAGCTTGAATGTAAACCCATACATCACAAGATGGGTTGCAAACTGGCTAAGTGACAGAACCCACAGGGTCAGAGTTGCTGGAGCCATGTCAGACTCAAAGCCTGTCACTAGTGGTGTCCCACAGGGCTCAGTCCTGGGTCCACTCTTGTTTGGCATCTACTTTTCTGAAGTACAAGCAAACACAGGAGGGTTATGGCTGACAAAGTTTGCAGATGACTGCAAACTGGGTGCCATAGTCGAAAACACATCTGACACAGATATCCTTCAGAAGGGCCTCACAGAAATGGACAACTGGTGCCAGAGCCATGGCCTAAAGTTAAACGCCAAGAAATGCATAGTCATACCTTTCGGGAAAAACAAGGTTACCCCTAGCTACCATATAGGTGGCAATCCACTGAGCACAGAAGAAGTCATCAGGGATCTGGGGACCCAGGTTGACAGTAGCCTTTCGTTTGACACTCATGTTGCTAAAGTAGTTAGGAAAACCTTCTATATTGCCCACCTGATCATGAAGGGATTTACATCTAGATCAAGGGAGGTCATCGTCCCCCTGTACTCATCACTCATTAGACCTATGATTGAGTACAATGCCCCGTTCGGAATGTATCTGACCCGACACCTGCTGCAGCTTGAAAGGCCCCAAAAGTTCCTCACCAAAAGGATAAAGGGTCTCAAAAATATGTCTTATGCTGCCCGACTGAAAGAACTCCAGCTCTATTCAGTCTCATACCGCTTGCTCAGAGGTGACCTGTGCCTGACATATAAGGCCATGTCAAACCCAGATTTGATGAATATGCTTCACCTCAAAAAATCTAGATCCCTCAGAAGCACAAGGGCCGGAGACTTAAACCTTGACACGGTTATAAATAGAACGTGCTGGAGGGACAGATTCATCACCCAGAGACTCCCTATGCTGTGGAACAAAATCCCGGTACATGTGAGGCAGAGCACCTCGCTGGCCTTGTTCAAGAGGAATCTTGACCAATGGATGGGAGATCGCAGATATACCCCAGGGATTACTTCAGTGTCACTGCTTGACAGAGGCACAGCAAAATAATAGGCATAGTTTTTATTCAAACTAAAGGGGTGGCGAAAGCCACATAACTATGGGCTAGGCTTATAAATGCCCTTGGGCAGATAGCCTAGTATGAACCTATGAACCTATAAAATCTATTTTTTGTAAGATGTATTTATTTCATTGCTAGAAACCTTACTATACCTACTAGTGTTGTTCAAAATCATTGTCATTTTCCCTTCGTACATTATTTTATCCATAAAGACAATGCCCCCTCCCTTATCGGGTTCCATGACCCGTAGCTGTGGGTTGGAACACAGTTCAGTCAATAAATCTCTCTGTTCTTGTCAAAAGTTGAAATGTATCCTGTTACTGGGAATCTGTTTCCTAATTTCACTCTGTCACATTTTCCAGATTTTTCAATTGTAGGTGAACAGGTGGGCTGAAAACACTTTTTTTCTTTAGCGTGTTAGGGTGTGTTACAGAAGATTGATCACCAAACATGTTTTCTAAATTTAACCTCCTAATGAACACTTTTAAATCAAGAATTACTTGTTTCAAATTGCTATTGATCATTGGAACAAACTTGAAACCTTGAATAAATAGGTCAAAAAAACTTTGTGACTTCTATTCCACTATAATTGAAGATATAAAAACCAGACATAGAGACTATTTGTGTATTTTCGTTTACATTGTGGTAACTAATGTTCCATTCTAATATCTGTAACCTCTCCCCCCCCGATAATGGCCCCCCCCTGCGAAAATGGTTGTAGTTGTAGTTCTTGTTGCGTAGCCTCTCTGACCTATGCAGGCCTGTCTCCTGGTAATTGTCATAATAGTTTTCCCTCTCAGACATCATTGGGTTATTGTTACCCTGTCCGTGGTAATTGATCTCTTGAACCTCTAAGGGTAGATAACTTTCCTTGTTGTGGGACTGGCCAAAATATTTGGGTTGGGGGTATTGTTTACGATCCGTATATTCCTTTAAGTTTCTGTCTAGTTTCTTATATTTTCTACACAAAATCTCATCACATTTCTTGTCTAGAATGCCTCTTAATTCATAATATTTGTTGTTTTCAGTTTGCACTTGAAACAATAAATCGTTAGTAATGCTTTCATTATACAAATCAATATGCTCTTGTAACACAGTCATTTCCCTTTGATTATTTTTAATAATGGCTTTTAAAATTTCAAAGCTAGAATTATCGAAGATAGCTAAAAGTTCTTTATGAAATTCACTTCCGACTTCAACATTGTTAGGATATGTATAAAGATGAAGTCCTTTAGGTACAATACCTAATTTAATACATTCATAAAGGTAGTCATTGTCAGTGGAAAAAGATTTTTACCGTAATAGAGCACTATGCAGCTTGTTCAGATTTTCTTTGTAACTTTCCAAGGGTAAAACCGATGTGGACTTAGTCCCTGGTTTACAAAATACAGGTTTGTCTTGCAGCCATTTGGAGAAGTCCCCACCAATATATTGTTTGAATTAGCCTCTCCAGAAGGCTTCCTAGCTGGATTCAAGTTAGCGTGGTCCTGTAAGGCCGTAGGCGTGGAATGAAAGTCTTGTGTATTAACATTCATTTCCTGTGCATTCGCACCTAGGGAAATTCCTTCCACTTGTGGCCGTGGTCCGTTCCCCTTGTTGAATAACACCTCTTGGTTCCCTGGCAAGTGGGTGTTAGAAAAAAGAACCATAAAACCCTGGCTAAGAGGAGTCAATAATTCCATGAGTTGGGTCAATTGACCCGATATTTTCTGAAATTCGCCCACCTCGGTTCCTCTCGGTCCATCCGCTGCCAGGTGGCTGGTTCGGTTTCCTTCAGACTCCATGTAACCAACATCAAGAAATAAGGAGCAAGTCCAGAATATAAAACTAAAACCAAATGCTGGACAAAGGAAGGAACACCAAACTGCTCGTGACTGCTAAAAACAGACTCCTTGCTTTAATGATATTAACGCAGACAAAATGAGAACATAGTGTTTTCATCCGAATAAACATCAGACTTCTTCACATACATCTTTGTTAAATCATTAACCAATAAATATATACACAAGTTGTAGGACCTCCCTTCTGTATAATGAAACAATTAACTTTAATAAGTAAATAAATAACATATTTATAGATTTTAATGAACAATTGACTTAAAAACAGTAAAATTAATGTTAAAAATTCATATAAAAATGTAGACATTAACTTATTACATGATTATATAAAATTTGGACTACAAGACAATTTCTAAAATCATGCATATTGATAATTGATGAACAAATAATGTAACCAATTATAATTGTTACAGTTTAGCTAATCTAAGTTTTAATATCGAAATCAAAATTGGCCTACAGAGAAACTTATTGGCAAATCTTCCTGGAGGCTAACAAACCTCCAGGTTTAAATGACAGCATTTCCCTTACACCGCTATTAAAACTTAGATTAGCTAAATTGTAACAATTATAATTGGTTACATTATCTGTTCATCAATTGTTATCAATATGCATGATTTTAGAAATTGTCTTGTAGTCCAAATTTTATATAATCATGTAATAAGTTAATGACTACATTTATTTATGAATTTTTAACATTCATTTTACTGTTTTTAAGTCAGTTGTTCATTAAAATCTATTATGCTATTTATTTAATTATTAAAGTTAATTGTTTGTACTGCGGTGGTGGTGCTGCGGTAGCGTTGTCGCCTCACAGTAAGACGTTGTCCTGTTCGATTCTCAGCTAAAGCGTCTTCTGTGTGGAGACATGCATGAATGGGCGTACCTTCGTTGAAGGTTGTGCGTCAGAGCTGGCAACTCGGTACGTAAAAATCTACTGCCAATCATTAGCGGACCGGAGTTCTGCTGTGGCGACCCCTAAAAGGGAAAAGCCGAAAGATACAACATTAAAGTTAATTGTTTAATTATACAGAAGGGAGGTCCTACAACTTGTGTATATATATATATATATTGGTTAATAATTTAACAAAGATGTATCTGAAGAAGTCTGATGTTTATCCGGATGAAAACGCTGTGTTCTCATTTTGTCTGCGTTAATATCATTAAAGCAAGGAGTCTGTTTTTAGCAGTCACGAGCAGTTTGGTGTTCCTTCCTTTGTCCAGCATTTGGTTTTTACTAAAAAGACAGCTGTTACTTCTCTGAACAATTCTTCAGTATCCTTTAAGTCCTTGGAGACATCAACAAAAAGAACTTCGTCGGACCGTATTGCATTTTCAGATCACTCAAAGAATAGACAGAAATTGTCAGATCCAACCCATTTGTTGGATTCCTCTTTGCAAAAATTCAAGTTCTTGGATCCAATGGTTTCTTCAGATCCAAAGTGTCTGTCAAGTAAAGATTCAGCGGATCCCAAGACCTGTGATCAGATACCTATTCTGCCTATCCTTTGGTGGACCTGGTTCTGTCTAGAGTGCCTTCTTCTTTTCAGAAAGACCAAAGTCTCCATCGGCTGTATCCACCCATTCATCCAGAAGTCTCACCAAAAAAGATATAGAGAGGTTAGTGATCCTCTCTGCAGACAGACAGACAGCCAGCCCCTTCCTCTGCTCCTATCCCATCTGGGTCAGGAAGTCCGTGCATCCACTACTCCACTGAAAAGGTCCCTAAGAAGAGGACTTGCAAGAGGAAGCATATTGATTCCCTTGAATCAGTCACTGAGGACACAGATTGTGATGATGGTAAAGGGTCCTCATGGTCAGCTCCTGAGGATATCTCATTTGGAGACATCCTGGAGGTCCAGAAACAGAGAGGTGCCTGGAAGTCCAGCAATCTTTCATTGGAGGAATCTGTGCTGCTGGAGGCTTTTGGTGCTGGCCTGTCTACTACCTGGGTGGTCCCGCCCGCTGATGAGCTCCTGGAGTTGGTCTTGCAGTGGGCATGGAAGGAACCTGACTCCATTGATCCCATTCCCAAGAAGCAGGATAGGATTATGACCCCTCCAGAGTCTAAACAGTTTTGGTCAAAAGATCCTCCTGTTAATGCCATGGTCATGGCGGCAGCCACTAGAAAGGAACTTACTGATGAAAGTACCTCTGTCCATTCTCCTGACAAGGAGTCACAGGTAATGGACAGATTTGGGAAGCATGTCTATGCTTCATTGACCTTTGTCCTAAGGTATCTAAGCTATTTGGTGCAGTTTACCAGACTTCAGATGGATCTGATTAAGGAACTCTCAGGTACCCTCAAAGGAACTGTGTAAGAAGAGGTGAAAGACTCTGTTGCTTCTCACCTGGCGAACCTACAATCGATTTCTAACTCTTCCATGTGGTTTCTTTCTAATGTGGCAGAAGGAACTTCAAGGACATTGGGTTCAGGAATAGCCATTAGGAGACACATCTGGATGTGTTTGAGTGATTCTGTGGAGCTTTATAAGTCTACATTCATTAATGTCCCTTTGACGACACATATGTTTTTGGACCCAAAGTAAAAGACATTGTCCAGGCATGAGAAGGATGGAAAGACCCTTTCTGCCATCGGTGTATGTTTTTCCACACCCCAAAGATCCTTTTGTAGGAATCATTGAGGTGTTGGAAAGATGTGATTCAGAAAATCACAAGGATCTTTCCTGGCACATGTGGAGAGTCTTCCCCCAGAGGCAGAGGGGGAAGTTTAAATGGTAGATGCCACCCCTGTGGCAGGGGAGGCCTGCAATATCAGGGATCTAGAGAATCTTTCTTTGGCAAACTCTTCTAGTGTTCCTGAAAGGAGGCCTTATTGTCCCCTTCTGGAGGCAATCGGGGGGGTCATTTGTCCCTGAACTGGACAGTCTGGCTAGAAATAACAATAGATGCTTGGGTGCATAGGCTCTCATCCAGGGGATATATAGTTCCATTTTTCCTTTGCCCTCTAAATTCCAAGAAAATCTCCAAAGTTCCATCCAGTCAGAGGGAACAAGCAGCCATTCAAATACAAAAGCTGCTAAACAAAAGTCATCCAAGAGGTCCACCCAGACCAGAAGGGATCCAGAACTTACTTTTAAATTATTTTTAGTGCCAAAGAAAACAGGGGAATAGAGACCAATTCTGGATCTCAGCAGTCTGAACATTTTTTTTTCAGCAGACAAAGTTCTGGATGGTCACAGTTCAGTTAATCCTTCCATTTTTGATAAATGATGACTGGATGTGTTCAGTAGATCTCCAGGATGAGCACTATCATATAAAAATGAACAGATGATCCAGGAATTTTTTATGCTTTTGGCTAGGAGCCAGTCATTACCAGTTCAGGGTACTGCCCTTTGGTCTCACCACAGCCCTAGGGTGTTCAAATGTAGGGCAGCAGTAGCAGCTCACATAAGAGTACACTGATTCTGGGTGTTTCCTTACTTAGATGAATGACTCATCTCTGACCTGACCAGGTATCAGCTCATCATGGCAAGGGAAAAAGTAATCCAGATTTGTGTGAGGTTGGGCATAACCATAAATTTTGAAAAGTCACATCTTCAGCTGTCTCAAACTATAGAGTTCATAGGGGTGCTACTTGACACAAGGTCAAGAGCTTCTCTTCTCCCTTCCAGAGTTCAGACTTTAAAATCGCAAGTCAACAAGATACTTTGCAGTACCACAGTCCCTGCTCATCTGGTCCTACAAGCTCTAGGATCGATGGTGGCAGTGATGCCCCTTTTTCGCTGGTCAGATTTCACATGAGGATTCTTCAGTGGATGTCAGCATCTCATTGGTCGATACTTCAGCTACCTCTGTCCACCTCAATACAAATCAACAGCCTGTGCAAAAAAGATCTGATTTGGGGGACCCAGTTGGAACATCTGCTACAAGCCCATCTGTTTGTCCCTTCTCAGCCCAAGGCCATAGTGACCACAGATGCTTCCCAGCTGGGGAGTGGGGGCATTACCCGGGAAAGACAGTCCAAGTCATGTGGTCCCCTGAAAAGGCCAATTTGCATATAAACATTCTGGAATTGAGAGTGGTGCTTTTAGCATTGCAACCCTTTCAGGATGCTCTCCCACCAGGAATGATTGTGATACAAACAGACAGTATGTCAGTGGTTTGGTATATCAACAAACAAGGAGAAGCCAGATCATACCCCCTGTGTTGAGAAGCACTACGAGTATGGCAGTGGGCAATCTCTTCCAACTGCTTTCTCTTAGCAATGCACATTCCAGGGAAGTCCAATGTGCTAGCAAACAAACTGAGCAGGTGCATTCTGTTAGGTCACGAATGGTCCCTCAGAAAGTAGTGGACATGATTTTCCACAGGTGGGGCGAGCCTTGCTGCAATCTGTTTGCATCTCCTCTAAACAACAAGTGCAGCAGCTACTTTACCCTCATCCTGCCACAGGGAGAGTCACCGAGTGAATGCTATTCTTCATGATTCACCCCCTCCCAGGTTACTGTATGCTTAGCCACTGATCCCTCTAATGTTGAAATTCTTTCAGAAGTCTGCCAGATTGAAGAGCATAATCATTCTCATTGCTCCCTTTTGGCCTTGACAAATTTGATTCCCCTTCCTGTGGCCTCTTTTGATCCATCAACCCTGGATTCTGGATCCAGTTCCAAACCTTATGTCTTACCCAAGTGGTTCATCCGGATCTTCCAAAGCTCAAGCTGACAGCTTGGCTTAGTTTCTCCATTTCCAGTAATAACTAGACAACCTATACTGTCCTCCTCTGTTCTCTGAATACTATTATCTTCCCTCAAACCATCTATAAGGATAACTTATGCTAGCAAATGGAAAAGATTTGTGCATTGGGCACTTCAAAGTGATGTGGACCCATTTTCTGCACCGATTCACACTATCCTGGAGTTTTTGTCATTGCTTTTTGATCAAGGGGGCCGGTTCTTCCACAGTAAAGTTTCAGTTAGCAATAATTTCAAGTTTCCATGTTGGCCTTGATGGCTCTTCCGTTGCTTCACATAAATTTTGTAAGACCTTTCTACGTGGAACATGTCTGCTGAAACCTCCAGTTAAAGATCTTGCTCTACCGTGGGACTTAACTCTGGTGCTGCAAGCTTTGGTTCTTCTGCCCTTCAAACCTGCAAATACTTGCGATCGCAAATTTCAATCTTGGAAGACTTTATTTTTGGTGGCCATCACTTTGGCCAGACGAATTTCAGAAATTCAGGCCTTGTCGATGAAATCTCCATACCTAAATTTTCATAAAGATAGAGTTACAGTATGAACTAATGCATCCTTTTAGCCCAAAGTTGTATCCGAATCCAACATTAACCAATGTATCAACCTATCAGTTTTCTTCCCAAATTATAAAAACAAAGGTGAATATCTGTTGCATTCACTAGATGTCCATAGGTTATTGCGTTTCTACTTGCACAGAACAAAGAACTTAAGAAAGTCAGATCAGTTGTTTTATTTCCTTTGCAGAAAAGAAATTGGGAAAGCCAGTGTCTAGAGTTTCCCTAGCCAAATGACTCGCTAATTGTATTTCTTTTGTTCATGATAAATTAAATCTCCCTTTGATTAAGCACTTGCATGCTCATTGTGCAAGATCAATAGCAGCTTCCTCAGCTTTTCATTCAAAAGCCTCCATGGATGATGTTTATGCAGCAGCAACTTGGGCTTCACCTCACATCTTCATCTCGCATTACAAGCTAGACTTAGTTTCTAGAAGTAGGGTATCATTTGGCATAATGATGCTTAGGAATATCCTTCCTTGAGGCCACTCTGGGATAATAGTAGGTGGAACTCTGTCCCATCAGTCCAAGATAGAATGAAAATTGACAGCATCAGATAAAGGCGTTATGTACTTACCATAACATTCCATCTGTGTTCGACTCCCCACTCACCAACCCCCTTCCAATATTGTCAACAAGTGAGTGGATAGAGCCAGTCTTAGGGTCTTCCCCTTCCCTTTATGAATCCAGATATAGCCTTCTGCTTCCATCATCTACTATTTTTCTGCTCAAAATTTTTTTCTGTATGAGTAATTTGTTAGTCTTTTGCTATAATCTGCAAACAAGATATGAGGTAATGGAGTGGTGCATTCTGGGTAAAGGAGAAGTTCAAAGTTGCCACAAGCTTTTACAGTAGCTGAGTCAAATCTGAGGGCTCAGATCAGAACCGATCAGTTGAGGAGGAATGAAAATGGACAACACAGATGGAAAGTTATGCTAAGTACATAACTTCTTTTTTTCTGACTAATATCCCACAGTCCTACCAGAAGTTGGAAGAGTTATGTGCTATTTGGTATTAAGATTTCATGCTAATTAAGTGCCTAGATTTTTGGCAGAATTTACCTACTTTTCAAGAGCCGTTGTACCTATTTTCAGTGTCTGCAGGTTGAGAGTTATGAACTGGACTTTGCCTAAAAAAGAACTAGGCAAAGGCTTTAGCCAATTTGCAAAAGCCATGAAACAAGCGATACAGGCCATCCTTATCAAGACAAACTGAAGTGTCTAGTGTTATCATCCCATGCTGACACATCCTGGATTCCCTGGAATGACACCAGCTGTTTGACCAGTTATATTGAAGCTGATTATATTTTCTTTGTATACAGGTATCATTTGAGCTGAAAGAAGGATTCCACTCAGGACTAGTGTCTTGCTTGTATTGTAACTTGCCTGGAAACTTCAAACATGTCTCTCTGCATATCCCTCAAGGTTCTACATCTAAAATCACTCACTCCCATTTGCACCTTTACCACATCATAGTCGTGTTTGTCAAAAGTTACGGCCCTTAGGGCCCTCATAACATCAGAGATGTTGGCACATGAAAGAACCCACTGTAGCCCTTTCCTTGGCCATCCTTGTGTGTGATGAGTCACCATGCCTGGTAATAGAATAATCTATCACTAAAATATTTTATTGCTGCTGTGGTTCAAAATGATAGATAATAGTGAGTCATACAATAATGTATACATTATGGCAAAGAAACTAGCAGTGAACTTAAGGATGCTATTGAAGTCCTGAAGGGATTCATTATCAGATTTTTTCCATGTATTATTTTAAAGTAATCAGTTTGCACATTTACGAGGCTCGAAAGCAAAAATGTGGGTTTTTCATTGCAATCCAGTAACTACAATGAAGGCTCAGTGAGTTAATAAATTAAAATGTTATATCAGACTCCTTATTTGGTCACAAAATATTTTCTTTAGTAAACATAGCGTATTTTTTAATTTAAACATTCACTATTTAGAATAGTACTAACCAGTACAGGGTCTGCCAAGACCTGGTATGTAAAGTTAAAGACCATGCTTGGGTCAGTAGCATACCTCTCAACTGTCCAGATTTTTGCCCTGTATTTGTAGTCTGTTCCTCATAAAATGTATGGTATTCTGGCAAATCACTAATGATTGACATCACTAAATAATAATAAATAAATGATGTCAGACATTTGAGTTTCACACTTAATACTTTTCAAAAATACATAATAATACAAAACCTGTTGTTCTAGCAACTACCTAAGTTTATAGGAACAATATTTATCTGTCATTTTTATGCCTTTGTCCCCCCTCCCCCATTATTATTGGCTTTGTCCAGATTTCTTGCTCTGAGAGGTTGAGAGGTATGGCCAGCAGAGGCAGATGTGGGTGGAAAGACAGAACAGTTTTGTAATTCCAGTTAACATCACTAATGAAGCAAGTCAAAGACTTTACTTCTTTTGGTTGAAAAAAGAAATGTTTTGGACCCACGTACTACTTTTGTGGCAAAAAGAGTAACTAATATGTGTGACTTTTTAATTAAGTCAGTCATAAAAAGTAAAAAAGTATCACTTGTTTTATTATTCATTGTGTGCAAAATAACTATTGCCCTTGTAATGCAATATATTACTACCTCTTTTTTTATTTTGGAGTTTTCACATTTGTTTTTAAGTGATGCAAAAATCATTTTGTATTACTCCCCGTTTTCTAAACTGCTAACGGCCACTTGCATATTAAACGCCACTCCCTCCACAGATGTTCTCAAGTAGTTCTGTAAATGTTTGTTATGAGTGTAACTTCAGTCCAGATTTCTAAGACTGCAGTCAGTGGTTGTTTTAAAATATATGCTTTTGAGTAAATCAAAAGCAATCACACTGGCATGCAGGGTGCTAAGCCCTCTCCACCCCTTCTCTTAAATGAATCAACTCAGGAGTAAAGAGAAATGACACCTTACACTGACCAGTGGTGATGGAAGTGATTTTTCAGGAAGTGGCCAAAAACTGCAAGTTGGATCTTGATATTCCACAGCAGTTTACGTACTAACAGAACAATGCAATGCTAATTCACAAATGGCTTTCCTTTTGATAGTGGAAGTTGACAAGTAGCTCAACCCAAACTGAGAATTAAATTTAGTAACCTGTACTCACCGTATTTCGGACAAGACTATAGATTTTTAATATAATAATTAATAATTTATAAAACAAATTATTGTTGGGTAGGTGGCTTGTCCCACCACACCAAATATGTCATGCAATCATTTCCATGTTATTTTTTGCTAGAAGTACAATAGAGTCTACCCTGTACTACTTGCTCAGAGTATCCATGCTCAGGAATGTCATCACTCGGGGAGCCCAGTATAAAAAAATAAAATAAAACAAAGCAAATAGTAGCCAAGTGTTAAAATTTTAGAAAATGTACATAAACTTATCTGAGATAATGTATAAAGTAACAGCTGTCAACAAAGTCTAAATAAAACATCCATAAAATGAAGTCTAAATAAAACTCAAAAGTTCCATAAAATGCTTTATTTCTTGGAAGCAGATAAGACGAGCGCAGTTTTATTTAATGTGCAGTAGAGATGGCTTGTCTTGTGTATACATGCTAAAACACTTTATTGTAATTAATATTCAATGCAAGGTGTATGTAAAACAACATTCTGCTTTTAAAATTAACAAGGAATTCTTGCTTTTGAGAATATAATAAAGTACTGATTTTATTGGTTAAACGTTGTAGGAGAGCTTGCTAATGGGTCTAAATAGTGGCCACTGAAACGCCAATTAGGAACTCCACATGATCATGAGAGAGGAGTAATGAAAAGCCCGTGATTGGGAGGCCCAGTGAAACAACACTTGTGATTGGTGAAGGCTATTGATAAAAGGAATTGGTGGGCATATTCATCTAGCTAGACCTATGGGGCCAAGTACCGGATTGAAAAAAACACTAAAAATCAAAGTTTTTGATAGGAGGATGTTATCTCTATTCATATGGTCCTAATTGGATGGATAAATAATGGCACAAAAATTCGGCCTGGAAGAGCAACACCGGCTACTGAGAAGGGAGTAGGTGGCTGAACTGGTGACATAAAAACCTACATAGTATTTGGTTTACTCTTCTCTCGTGATCATGCGGAATTCCTAGTAGGCATTTTAGTGGCCACTATTTAGACCTATTAGTGAGCTCTTCTACAATGTTTAACCAACATGTAGTTGAAATGGTATATTTCAAAGAGGACATTTTATTCCATAATGGGTCTGATAAGGACAGAGTAAATGGGGACAAAGACATCCTTTCACTTAAAAAGGATCCCTTGACAGATAAATAGGGCAAGGTGGAAGGAATTTATTATGTCCACAGTTGAGACATGGTCAAATGAGAGCTTATTGTCAACATGGATACCCATATCTGTTATAATGTGTTCTTTTTAAGAGGAATGCCAATGATATGATAAGAGTAGAAGGGTTCATGACCCTTTCTAAAGATAACTGTACTATATGTCTTAGCATTTAGGGTGAAGCTCATGGTTATCACATCAGGTGTATGTCTGATCTTTGCCCAGATCTGCTGGAGAATGTGGTATTATGGAGTTTCAGACTTGGTTATCCATATACCTTGGATGCTGAGTTTTACCCCACAGGTAATTATGCCAAACAGGAGGAGAGACCCAACACTGAATTATGTGAGATACTTTTAACATTGTTTCTGTGGCTATAGAAGAAAACCCGTACTTGGACTACATGAGTTCAGTCCATAAGCCAGTTATCTATGTAAAGGATAATGCAAGAGTTCATATTGAGACTGGAGAGTTTTCTTATGGTAAACCTATGTGGATGTAGTGGCAATTCTGAGGTAGGCCATATGAATGATCTGTTTGTCATGTGAAGTTTCTGTGATGACATGCCTTTAATAAATTCCAAATGATTCAGGTAAAGTGTCTGGAGGTCACCTGTCATAGTTTAGTGATATTGGGTTCCATAGCTTTACCGAGAATTCTAATGAGACAGAAAGATATGGGTCTATTGTAGGGCTGCCCTCATGGCAAGAAGGTGATTGTGGCTGTTCTTCAGGCTTCATATACATTGCTGGGTTGGACTAGGTGGCATCTGATACTTGCAAGAAAGTGGGCTGAAATATATTTGTGTGTGTGTGTGTGTGTGTGTGTGTGTGTGTGTGTGTGTGTGTGTGTGTGTGTGCGCTTGCATGTGTACATGCACACAATACTCTATATATATATATATATATATATATATATATATATATATATATATATATATATATATATATATATATATCCCTAACATTGGCAGCAGTAGATGGCTACTTGATGTTCTTCGTGTTTCACTGTTGCAGTCATCACACTTGGGTTATCTGCCCACAGGTAGCCCTCAGTTGGCCAGAATACCAGAGTCTTAGGATTTCTGCGTTGGATGCTGTCACCTCTTCCATGACATCAGGTCATCAGGGGTATAAAACAGGCAGCCAATGCCATTACATCAGTCTTTCTTGCCGAGAAGGAGCCGGAAGCAGAAGCAGTTTGCAAGTGCCAGTCGGCCACTATCTGAAATTTTCATTTTTTGAGTTTCAAACCAGAAGTCTTCTAAAGCTAAGTACCCCTTTGGGGATCCTTTTTTCTTGTTCTAATCGATGTCAGAAAAAGTTAACAATTGTCTTGCCTGTGGAAAGCAAAATACCTCAGAGATTTTCATTCTTACTGCGTCACCTGTGTAGGCCCAGACCAAGATGTCCCTCGCTGTCAGTTTTGTACCTTATTTAACACCCAAACCATTCATTGTTGGGCTATCTTTGTCACTAAATTGTTTTGCGCTCGTTCTCTGTATTCCGAAATGGCTTTGATAAGCCATCCGACTACCGATCTTCCAAAAAAAACCGTAAAGATAAAGACAGAGACAGACAGCATAGGTCCAAAACTGCCGCCGACACTTCCGTTAAGGTAGTCGCCAGTCCACTAGTACTCAGTAATCTCCTTTGCAGCCCCTGTTGCATGCTTCTACAGATTTGCAAGCCTCTGCTAAGACCCATTTGGCGTCCGATATGCAAGATGCTTCTTCGACTATGGAACCTGCGGATGTCTCTACCTTGGATGGGTCCGGAGCCGCTGAGCAGGCACTGGCTTCTGAGGGTGTATTCCAACCTACCGATGTTCAAATTAAACTGACAACTTCGTTTTTAGCTAAAACTACCGAGTTCTCAGGCCCAGAGTACGCACTATGCCTAGAAAACCGACAAACAAAGCGCATGCTCAAGCTCCCACGCCACAGAAACAAATGCTTAGAATGACTGAAAACCTTATTACCCTAATTAGGGGAACCCAGCCTTTCACTGCTAAGATACAAAGAAGTGAGTTTCATTCTTATTCTACAGACCAGGAGTCCGATGACTCTGACCCTTCTGATTATCAGGACATGCCCTTATCAACCTATGAGGATTCAGATGCAGAGGAATCCATTCCCTCTGCCTCCCCTCCACAGGATTTTTCTTTTGGTGAAACCTTGCATACTTTAAGAGAGCATTTCCGCTGAAAATGCCAGAACTACTCTCAGTCCAAAAAGAATTTTTAGAGTTGCCTCAGCACGGGCCTCTAGCTATACCCCTTGTCCTGGATGTTGTAGATGATGTCTTCATGGAATCCAGTCTTACTCCAGACACTTTACCCTTGGCCCCTAGAAAACCTGACAGGTACTACAGAGTACCTGATTCTCACAAATTTCTCTTTAAGAATTGTACTGCGGATCCAGAAACCATTTCCCAGGGACCTAAAGGGATTAAGGCTACTACAGCAAAACCCCTACCCCTTCAGACAAGGATTCCAGAGCTTTAGACAGATGGGGTAAGAAGGTATATACCTCTGCAACTCTTGCCATCAGGGCATTGAATTGCCAGTTTCACATGTTTAAGTACCAGCAACATATTATAAAACTAATTAAACAAAAAAAATGGTGTTACTCCCAGATTGTGCAGAAAATAAAGATTTACAAGAGTTAATGCATTCTGCAAACCAAGTTAGTAAGCATACTTTGCATTGTGACTTTGCCCTAGAAGCATCTTGCAGGGCTGCAGTCACTGGGTCTGTACTGAGAAGGCATGCTTGGCTGAAGGAACAAACATTGCCAGATCATGTCAAATCAAAATTACTTGATGCTCTTTTAAATGAGGACTGTTTGTTTGGCACCAAAGCAGAAGAGGTTCTTAAAAATATGGAAGAAAAAGCTAAATCTATGCAAACTGTTAAAGAATTTTTACAAGTGCAGCCACCTAGATTCAGTAGGCATTGGCCTTCTAAAAATTGATCCTTTCCAACCCCTTCCAGCCCTTCTCAGTCCAAACCCAGGGGAAACAGGCCACCCAGACTGCAGTCTCAGGGTATGCAGAGATCTAAACAATGGAGTGCACCCACCTCAAAAACAGGGAGTGGTAAGCCGCCCCTTATGGAAAGAGTTCACAATTACTTTTCAATTATTCTTTCCAGTCCTGCCCAATTACTTGTGCCCCTAGGAGGAAAACTTGCCCTTCATGCAAAAAAACTGGATGTCCATTACTCAGGGCTGATGGGTCCTAAATATTGTATCCCAGGGGTACAGATTCTACTTCCATTCACTGCCAACCCCAAGCGGGTTTCCAGACCTTCCTCCAAACCAGTGGGCAGAGGCTCAAAAGCAAGTACTTTCCCTGCTCAATATCAGAGCTATTCAACCTGTTCCAGTAGAACAAAGGAGGCAGGGTTTCTACTCCAGACTTTTCCTGGTACCCAGAAAAGAGGGCTCTTGGTGCCCATCCTGGATCTATCAATTCTCAACACCTTTCTGGTGGTCCCAAAAATCAAAATGCTTACCCTGCAACAGCTTTTCACTATGCTAGCCAAGGATGCCTGGTTACTCACCCTAGACTTAAAAGAAGCTTATTTGCACATCCCCATAAGGGAGTCTTGCAGGAAATACGCTTCAGGGCAGGCTCTCTGCACTGTCAGTTCTCTGCACTTCCCTTTGGCTTATCTACTGCACCCAGAGTATTCACAGAGTGCCTGGCTCCAGCCATTGCATACTGCAGGCAGAGAAAAATCCAAATTTTCCCATACTTGGACGATTGCCTGATTCAGGCGGACAGTCAGGAATTGCTGCTTCAGCACCTGGCATTTGTAAAAAGCTTCCTCACTTCATTGGGGTGCACCATCAATGAAAAGAAATCACAACTGGTGCCCAGTCAAAAAATTGTATTCCTGGGAGCAAGCTTGAACACAACTTCCCAGATGGCATTTCTCACTCCAGAAAAACAGGTCTATTTGACCAAATACTTCAAACAAATGGCCACCAAAACCCAGCTATCTGCATGGAAAATACTGCAAGCCCTAGAGTTCATGGCCTCATGTATTCTGCTAATTCCATATGCAAGACTGTATATGAGGAAACTTCAATGGTACTTAAAATGCCTTTGGTGCCAACATTCTCAGGACCTGGAAACTGTCATTCCAATCATACCTTGTCTAAGGTCAGAGTTCCTTTGGTGGGCAGAAGCATGCAACCACAACAAGGGACTGCTTTTCACTCAACCCCTTGCCGCCCAAACCCTTACAACAGATGCATCAGACTATACATGGGGGGCTGACATGGCAGGCAAATGCATTCAGGGCAAGTGGATGCCAGGCCAAATTCTCCTCCACATCAATTAAAAAGAGATGCTAGCTATACAGAATGCTCTGACAGCCTTCAAATACCTAATCCTTCCAGGTACATAAGCAGGGGGGAACCCATACTTACCCACTCTGCAGGTTAGCCATGGCCCTGTGGAACACAGCCTTGAGCAACCAAGTGCATCTACAAGCTCAGTTCCTGCCAGGCAAACAAAATGCACTGGCAGACGACTTAAGCAGAAATCTCCTAGACCCACACGAGTGGAAATTGGAGCCCAACACCTTCAACTTTCTAATGCAGAGGTGGGGGACAGCAGAGGTGGGCCTCTTTGCCTCCCCTGAAAACCACCATTTGAGCAAAGTTTGCACCAGGAACCCTCACAACAGAGCCTGGAAGGTGGATACCCTATCTTTCCAATGAAAAAAACTCTCAATTTATGCCTTTCCTCCTCTGCCCCTCCTCTCAAAAGTACTACTCAAGATCAAACAGGACAGGCCAAGGGCAATTCTTATTGCCCCAGACTGGCCACGCCAGCACTGGTACCCACTCTTATGCAGTCTGACAACAGTGCTACCCTGGCACCTTCATCAGACCCCTTCCCTGCTGTCTCAGCAGGAGGGACAGATTTTGCATCCACAGTTGCAAACCCTAAACCTTGCAGCCTGGCTTATCCCCTGAATACACCACCAGCAACCCTCAGCAAACAGGTGATGGACGTCATTCTTGAAGCCAGAAGGCCTAGTACTACGAAATCCTATGCTGAAAAGTGGAAAAGATATTGTTCTTGGAATCAGTCTCAAAGAAAGGACACAGCAGTGCCCTCCTTACCTCAAATCCAGGATTACCTAGCAGAGCTACTCCACAGAGGCCTATCCTTCTCCTCCATTAAGATTTATGCCTCTGCCATCTCAGCTCATTATAATACTGAGCCACCTCTGTTTTCTCACCCTCTCATCAAACAGTTCCTGAGAGGGGCTAACAACCTAAGGCCCCCTAGGAGAGCACCCACCCCTGCCCGGGACCTTAACCTTGTACTGGAAAAGCTCACGCTTCTCCCTTTTGAACCTGCTGCTTCAGAAGAGTTAAAATTCCTCTCTTGAAAAACAGCCTTGCTTTTAGCCATAACTTTAGCAAGAAGAGTGTCTGAGTTACAGGCATTAATGGCTGTGGAACCCTTCATTATTTTCCATGCTGACAGGGTTTCCCTCAGGACTAATCCGTCCTTTATGCCTAAGGTGGTGTCCGTTGTCACTCTAAAACAATCCATCCATTTGCCAACCTTCTTCCCTAATCCTCAGAATAAAGGGGAAAGGATCCTGCACTCCTTGGATGTGCACATACAGCTCAGATTCTGCCTTGACAGGAATAAACCGTTCAGAAAATCTGTCCAGCTGGTAGTCAGCTTTGCCTCAGGGGCAGAGGGCAAGGCCATGTTCAAGCAAACCATTTTCAAATGGATAGCACACTGCATCCATTTCTGCTACAAGCACCATGGAAAACCTACCCCACAGGGGATCAGACCACATTCCACTAGGGCTACTTCCACCACCTCTACAGCATTTTTCAGGGGAGTCCCTACCAGGGACATTCTGGAAGCTGCAACCTGGAGTTCTGTACACACCTTCACCAAGCATTACCACTTACCTATTTTTTTCTAAATCCAGAGCTGGATTTGCTACAGCAGTCTTACAAGGCCTGATAGCCAGCTCTAACACTTCTTGACTGCCTCCACCCTTCCTCAGATTTGGGAATCAACTCAAGTGTGATGACTGCAACAGTGAAACACGAAGAACATAGTACAGTTGTGTACACTTACCATAAATGTAGATGTTCTAGTGTATTCACCGCTGCAGTCCTGGTTTCCCTCTCTCCAGCCCCCTGGTTTTCTCTCTCTTTTCTACCTCTCCTCTCTGTGACCATTTTTAATGGCAGTGATATTTACTTTTCACTGGTGGTGTTCCCCACTATATACTAGCTTTCTATTTGGGGGGCTTCTGACATTTGGGGCAAGAAAAACTGATGTAATGGCGTCGGCTGCCTGTTTTATACCCCTGACGACCTGACATCATGGAAGAGGCGACTGCATTAAATGCAGAAATCCTAAGACTCAGGTATTCGGGCTGACTGAGGGCTACCTGCAGGTAGATAACCCAAATGTGATGACTGCAACAGTGAATACACTCGAACATCTACATTTATGGTAAGTGTACACGACTGTACTTTCTTCAAAAGGGAGGTTTTATATGAAAGCTGGAAGTAGAAGTTTGGATACAGGTCAAGACTTGATTAAGAAAAAGCAAGCACCTGGTGTTGCTATCAGTTATAGATATAATAAGGAATACAGAGTCTGAAATCTGACTATGTTACTTCAAGGTATGGATGCCCACTGTTTACTTATTTTGAAGAGAGCAAGAATTTGTGATATGTTTGCATTTTGACAGATTAGAGACAGTTCTCTTTCAGTGTCTGATTGATTTTAAATGAAGGTATATTCATATCTGTAAGTACAACATTGATTCGCTTTCCAGCTGCTGGGTAGCAAAGCCACTGACATTAATCACCTGCACAGACTTGATGTTTTATCACTGACATTAATATTAAGGTAAATTTCATTTGTAATTTCTTAGCATCAAGACATCCATTTTTGTACAAGTATTGCAGCTATGTTCAAATGGGGTTGGGAGGGATGCATTATACCTCCTGGAATGACAGTAAGATTATGTCATAGAATGAGTGGATTGTGAGGTGGAGTGGCTAAAAAACTGAAGAAGAATGGCAAGATGAGTGGAGTAGGCAAGGCAGTGATAGGTGGAGCAAGGAGTGTGGATTTTGTCAAATGTTTGTCTCTGTGAAAGGTGGCAACCCTAACTGTTAAGCTAGTGATGGAGAGAATTCACAGTTAAGATATTTATGTTTGGGGGGGATCCACACTGACTCTGTAAGCCAGCCTGCTTGTTGGAGCACGTTTGCAGAGCAGATGTCAGTATGTGAAACAGTACTGCGAGAAAAATGTGAAGCAAGCAGTAAATAGCGAGGTCTTTATTATTTTTATTATGTATTTATTTATTGTAAATAGTGAGATATTTATTTATTTATTTTACATTTGTTAACCGGGGGTGTCTGACTGAGCCGAAAAGGCCCTTTTTCAGCAGAGGCCCGGGGAGAAAAGCTCCACAAAGAAAAATTACAGACACATTTAGTTATTTAGACATAATCAGTATACACACAAATTACAAGAGACATGTTTTTACAGTGGCATGCGGCACAAACAGTTACAGTGGAGAGAACAATCAAAAAAGATATTTATTTTAAAAATAAAGGTAAGTAATATATTTGTGGTGTACAGCTGAACTTTGGAATGTAGGTAGAATACATACATAGTACACAGGTACAGTACATACATTGTAGATTAGCCAGTGTTTGTGAGTAAGATTGAAAAACTATTATAAATTGCTCTAGATTTAGTATGCATATGTTATCCGCTTTCACTAGCATGGGGAGCAATCATGGCACTGCCAACTTTGCTTGAGATGTTGCCTGATGAGGTCTTTAAAGGAGGCTTTGGATGATGTGTTTTGAATGCTAGTAGGGACAGAGTTCCATTTTTTAGCCACCGAACTACAATATAGTGCATCTCCAAAGCTATTGTAGCTGTTGGTGACAGCTGTTGGTGATATTAGTTCATGTGAGAGTATAAGCTTGGAAGTTAAGGTTCACAGGCCTTAATTTACATATGTACAAGTCTGAATTAGGTCTTGTGTCATAGCAAAGTGTTTACATAGTACAGCAGACGTAGTAGCATTTCCTGTTGAGCTGACCATTAGCCAGGTTGGTAAAAGCATGTAGATTTGGATTTCTAAAATGTTGTTAGGAAGTGTTTTAAAGGTAGTGAGATTGTTGGAGGACAAGATTGCGGCAGGGATGATATTCCAGTTTACTGGGACAAATTTATTGAGGGGTATTTCAGCAGCTACTAGTAAGAAAGTGCTACCTCCATTTCTCAGTGGGCAGAGAAACTTTGAATCTGCAGTAGGTATTTCAGTTGTGGAAAGTAATCCTCATGGATTAGCTTAAAAGTGAGGGTATTGAAGAGAAGAGCAGCTGTGTCAGAGGTAGGGAGTCAGTTTGCTTTTTGAAGCAATAGAGTCCAGTCATGGTGAACCTTTTGGGCTTGGCGTGTCAAAAATTCAGAAATTGCCTATCATGATTCTGCTGGCATGTCACCCTCCCCCCCAAACAAAAGAGAAACAAATTCTTTACATATTCAGTTCAATCGTGTGTTGTTATGTATTATAAAAGTAAAAGAAAAATCAGTTACTTACAATACAGAAAATGATATGCGCACTAACTGAAGTTAAAATAGTGCACCAAAAAATGACACTACTTTTAATAGTAATTTTGAATTGAACTGAAAAAAAACAGGGAACACATTGCGTTTGATTTGATTTAACATTAATTAATGACTTTTTGTTGCTGAGTTTTAATAAGTAAGTGCAGGTCTCATATTTCTTGTATTTTTGTTTATTCAGTTTCTTTGGTAACTTGGGTTTTGGTGAATGCTGGTGTGTCACCCAAAACATCATGGTGTGCCACCTTTGACAAGCGTGTCATAGGTTCGCCATCACTGCAATAGACAGTGATGCTTATTGTTGGGACTGATTTTAAAAATTAGAGGATTCTGTTTTCTTTGTTTTGAAGGATTTCAGCCTTCTGATGTAAATGTAAAACAAAAGATGTGAAGAGAGCGTTTGGAAAAAAAACATCAATAGCCAAGTCCAGGCTTGCTTATTTAGTTAATAGATCCAGTTCTGAGTTGAGAAAGTTTTTTTTTTTGTGGTTGAAGCTTGATATGTAGAAGAAAGGTGAGGGAATGATTGAAGGTTAAACCGAAGTGTTTTTGCTGAGTGACTTTGGGTAACTGTTCTGGTCTGCATTACATGTATACTAGTTTAGCCCAGCTAGTCCTTTGTTTGATAAAAATATCTTGACTTTGGATTTTTTGGTGTTTAAGGACAGTTTGCCTTATAATAACCAGCTCCAGGTGTTAACAAAATCATTTTGCAGGGTCCAACTTGTGTCCTCTGAGTTTGGGACAGCCCTGATAATTGTCATATGCACTGAAAAGCGATTTAACAGGAGAGTAATTAATGAATAAGGAAAACAGCAGAGGACCAGAGACAGAACCTCTGGAGATGATTTGTGACAGGTGGCATAATCTGTTTGAATGGATTCAGCTGAAACTATAAATATTCTATTATTTGTTTCCAAAAACATTTTTATGTTGTTTTCATTATAAACATACACAAATGTACATATAACAAATACAATAAAACAATAACAAAACTATTTACAATATTTACATTAATCCATGATAAACAATCATTTTATCCATGAGAAGTTATCAGTATTTGATCAAAAGGTTTTCCAGTTTTTGCCATGTTATTTTTTATGAGTAATATTATGAGTTCTATAACAAATGGTTTGCAGTTCTTTTTTACAAACAACTTTTGTGAAATGAATAAAATCTTTAAATATCAAATCTTGTTTACTTTTCCAGTTCAAAGTAATAACTTTTCTGGCAATTGTAAGAATTGACCAGAGTAACTGAATCTGAGATTTAGGTATTACATTAGGTATAGGAACATTGAATAGGATTAGTGAGTTAGAAATATGATAGTTATCAGACCATAAAGCATTTACAAAATATCTGAAGTCTTTCCAGTATTGAACATTTCTACATTTAATGAACATGTGAACCCAAGTGGGCTCTAGTAATTCATCACATTTCCAACATTTACTGTCACTGTTTTTGAGTATAAGATTTATTTTATGTGGAGTATAGAAACTTCTATTCATACATTTCCATGTATACAATCTCCAGTATAATGAAGAAGAGGTACCATACGTAGAATTCAATAACAATTTTTTTGGATTCATCAGATATTTGTTCTCCATTAATCTTTATATAATAATTCCAAAAATCTGAGTCAAACTTTAGAGCGTCTTCTCTTAGTATCTTATAGAAAGGTGAGATACTTTTCATTATCTGTCTTTTCAAGACAACTAATAAAAAGCTGAATCAAACTAGGTACAGATTCAGTCTCTAGGTTGATTGATACTCTCATTTTCTTTTCTATAAACTGCCGTAATAAGTATATAAACAACCAGCTGTCTTGACTATTATCAAAACTACATAAAAAAGAGTTTAGTGGTTTAATTCTCTTATTTTCAATAAACTGATGCCAGAATATCAAGTTATTTTCCTTTAAGTTTTGCATCACATTGATGTTGAAAGAATCTAGGCAATCAGGGGAGTATGTTATAAAGAGTATAAAAATAGAAATTGTTTAATGTTGTATTTACAATCAATTATATTTTAAAGTTATTAAATATTTGATCAATACCATAAGAAAAATGATCAAACTTCTTATTAAATAAACAAAATTCACATAAAAGTCAATGAACTCTACTTATTCCATATTGTTCTTTAAATTGATTTTCTATAGTTCTAACATCAGTTATATGAATCTCATGTATTGTTTTCCAGCCAGATATATAGGTAGGTGTGATCCAGTGTAATATTACATTAATTATAACTGATTTGGAATAAAGATCTAAGCTAGGGAATGCTATCCCATTACTGTTCCAAGCTCTAATGTGCCATTTATATGCAATCCTAGGTTTTAAGGGGAACCATAAAAATTTAAGTAACATGGAGTCTAAAATTTTAAATAAGTTTTTGGGAGAGGGTAGTATCATTGACTGTATATAAAGCAAAATTTTAGGTAAAATTATTATTTTATTTAAAGAGAGCCTATCTTCCATTGTGAAGAACATTTTATTCCATCTTTTGATTAGTTCATTAATGGTAGTTATTAAATTATTGTAGTTTAGTTTAACAGACTCTTTCCATATACTCTCTATACTGATATCTAAATATTCTAATACATCATTCCGTTAATTAAACAGATTATTCTCTGTTAGGTTTTTGTTGATCTTTTTGTTAATTAGTAATGTTTTGGATTTATTATGATTAAATTTATGCCCTGAAATTCTTTCAAACTTGCTTAAGGTATTTATAACATCATGCAAAGAACCATCATCCAATGTTAACATCTCATCAGCAAATAATTGTATCTTAGAACAATAGTCCTTATTAATTTGAAAGCCTTTTGTATTTTGCTTGTTTTTGATATAGGTAGCAAAATGTTCCATTGAAAGAGCAAATAATAATGGTGACAAAGGACAACCTTGTCTAGTTCCCTTGAGGATTTCTAGTGGTGAGGATAGACATGATCCGATTTTCACATAAGCTTGTACCCCACTATAAATTTTTATTAATAAGTTGACAAAATCTGAGGAGAATTCAAAACCAATCAGAATTCTTTGTAGATAAGACCAACTAATAGAAGCAAAAGCCTTTTCTATGTCTAGGGTGATAATAGTTGTTTTTCTGCATTTGCATGCTATGTCTATTAATGATAGTAATTTAATAACGTTATCTTGTACTTTTCTGTGAAGAATGAACCCTGTCTGATCAGTATGTATTTAGATTAGGTAATATTTTCTTTATCCTATTAGCTAATATTGTCATGAAAATTTTATAGTCTGTGTTTAGTAATGAAATTGGCCTATATGAATCACAAGATTTGGGGTCCTTACCTTGTTTTAATTTGGGAGAGATAATTGAGTATTTCCAAGATGGGGGTGTTATACATTTTTGCTTAACCATAGTAAAAGCACTCATCATTTTCTTTATTTTATATTCAGGAAAAAATCTTATATAGTTCAGGAATTATTCCATCCATTCCTGGAGCTTTATTATCTTTTAAATGTTTTTATTTGCTCTTTCACTTCTGTTAGTGTTATGTGTTTACTGAATATGTTATTTTGTGCATTGACACTTTAGTAGTTATATTTTCTCGAATAAAAGTTTTTATTACATTATCTGTCTCCAAAAGTGGTGTGTTATTATTTATGTCTTTATAGTAGTTTTTGAGCACTTCTAATATTCCCATTAAGTTAGATGCACTCTTAACTGAGCCATCACTTTTATATTTAATCTCATTAATAAGATTTTGATAGTTACCACTATTTTATGTAGATATTTGGGATTTACAGCATAAGATTGTAATTTCAATATATTCCAGGTTTATGGCTGCCTTATGATTCAGAACTTCTAAGTATTTTTGATTTAACTTAACTGTCATTATGTGCTACTTTGTTATTTGGTTTTGCATCCATTTTTATCTTGTCTATGTTTTTTGTAAGTCTAAAAGTTCTTTGTCTCACTCTCTCCTTTTTTAAGATACCAAGATTTTATTCTACTTTATTGTTCCACCTCACTGCTGCTGTGCACTCTTGGCTGTGTGCTCCTACTTTATACTATCCCTTGATTCACCCTGAGTTGTTTGTCTTGATTGGAAATCTCAACTACCCTTACTAGGATACTCTCTGACTGCTATCCCTGGAAAGTACAGGACAGTGCCTTTCTGTTATCCCACTACCGCAAGCTTCCACGAAACTATCCCTTGATTCACCCTGAGTTGTTTGTCTTGATTGGAAATCTCAACTACCCTTACTAGGATACTCTCTGACTGCTATCCCTGGAAAGTACAGGACAGTGCCTTTCTGTTATCCCACTACCCAAGCTTCCACGAAACTATCCCTTGATTCACCCTGAGTTGTTTGTCTTGATTGGAAATCTCAACTACCCTTACTAGGATACTCTCTGACTGCTATCCCTGGAAAGTACAGGACAGTGCCTTTCTGTTATCCCACTACCAAGCTTCCACGAAACTATCCCTTGATTCACCCTGAGTTGTTTGTCTTGATTGGAAATCTCAACTACCCTTACTAGGATACTCTCTGACTGCTATCCCTTGAAAGTACAGGACAGTGCCTTTCTGTTATCCCACTACCGCAAGCTTCCACGAAACTATCCCTTGATTCACCCTGAGTTGTTTGTCTTGATTGGAAATCTCAACTACCCTTACTAGGATACTCTCTGACTGCTATCCCTGGAAAGTACAGGACAGTGCCTTTCTGTTATCCCACTACCGCAAGCTTCCACGAAAGTATGTCTACCAATACCATCATGTATAGCTTATAACCTAGTTACCCTGCTAAGCTTTATTGTTTGCCCCAGCTTGCCTGCCAGCAGCAGCTCTCCCTTCCACTCCTTATTACCTTTCTCCCTCTCCCTTTACACTGCTACCTAGCCTGCACTCTCTCAGCCATTGTTCTGGTTCTACCTTGAAAGCCCCTGTGTATGCTCACTGCACTTTTGACTCTTACCCACTATATTCATTTTACCTGGATTCCTTTCTAACTACTTCCCCTATTGCACCTTACTTATTTCTATCCCTGTCCTCCTTTTGAGGTACTCTCCTATCCCCTCCTCCCAGGTTACCTTCTCTTACCCTGACTTACCTAGCTTTCTCTGATACTTTTTCCTTCTTCCTTGGACTACTCTGTGCTGTGTCTCTCCCTTCTTTTTCTGGTCCTTCTGGTCTCTCTGTTTTGTTCTGCTTTTAGCCCACCTCTCATGTTATATCCCTTCCATAAATACTGGATTATCTGGTCCTTCTTACTTCTACTTCTCTGCTAGGTCTAGACTGCTCCCCTCTGTTCCCCTATCTACTGTATCTTTTAACCATCCCTTACGTTCGCTTTATTGCCTGTACTACTGTAACATTTACTATCTTATCCCTGCACTCTTAGGATCTCCTATTTTTCACCCCTCTATTCCCCTGCATTTACTCCTTCCGCTCTATACCTGACTCCTTGCTATCTCTGCTCCTCCCCCTCCCTCTGTACTTCCTCTGTAAGTTCTTAAAAACCCTCCTATTCCTCAGGGCGCCATCTTTATTGTTCCACCTCACTGCTGCTGTGCACTCTTGGCTGTGTGCTCCTACTTTATAGTAAGTTTGTGCATTTTCCATAGACATTTGTGGCTACTCTGTTGGGCTTACTTGTAATCAGCTTGTGCTCTTTCAATTATCCCTGTATACGCGATTGAGACTGTTTATGTACTGTCTTTCATGTAAACTGGGTGTTATTCTGTGTGTCTCTCTATATAGACATCTGTATAGTTAGCGTTTATTGTGTTTCATGATTATAGCGACTTGATTACATCTGTACAGCTAGCGTTTGTTGTGTTTCATGATTATAACGGCTTGACTATAGCGACTTGTCTAAAACAAGCGTAATCTGAACAAGCATAGTACTGTCCATCCACTATTACATACTCGCATATTTGTGATTTAAATTGCTTCCTGCTACTAGATGTAGTATATCTCTGTTGACAGGGCTATGTGGTGGGTTCAGCCTTAAGTACTGCGCACCTACAGTGTTGCGATAGCGTGTTAGCTTTACTTGTGGCTGTTTGGTTATCTTACAAATGCTGTTCGCGCCTTAACATTATGGCGACAGCATGTTAGCGTCGGATTTGATTGTTTAACACTTAGATTGCTGTTTATCCCTGTTTAGAGATACATTTAGCATTTGTGGTGTCCGCGTTGCTGTAACCTCCATATGCTGTACATTTCTATATTAATATTGTTAGCGTTTGCATCACAGCTTACATGTTATTGTGTCTTTCATTGTTAAACAGATAGTCACGGCGCTTTGAAGGAGGTAGCAGTACTTTTAACTATTTTAGGGCACAAACGCTGCCTACCCCTAAGCACGTGCACATTTTTTCTCTTTTTAATGCTTGTACTGTTCTGGTTGCCTAACGCTATAGCTGGCTACACTAGTGAAGACCAGCGACTGCTTGTCAGCACTAGATCTCGTTGCCGCCATCACTATTGGCCTGCTATCTTAGATATTTCCAACAGATTCCCACTGGGCCTTGGAGGAATTAGAACTGTGGTACCAGTTTACCTGTCTCACCCTGTTTGTAATTAGCCTTATACAGTCTTGCATTTACCATATAGCTACCCATTTCCCCTCCTTGCCCCAGACTACTATCATTTTGATAGTTTTTGGGTGATCATTTTACCTAGGGCTTACAACGGCCAAGGGGACTGCCCCGCTACTTACTGGCTTAGCATTGTAAAGGCCTACTTTCCCTTTCACTGCCCCAAATCTGAACTACGTGTACTAGCGTGGCCTTACACGTGTATACTGGACTAGGATCCTACAGTTAAAGGCTTTCCCTAACTATACCTGGCTTAACCCTCCCAATTGTTTGCATTACCTACAGTTTCTACTGTGGTTGTGAACTTACTTTGCTTAAAGTAACCTTTATGCAGTCTATCTACTGTTTATACTATGCCTAGTCGCTCTATTGTTGATGTAAAATGATTTGCCTTGCCTAACTGTTAATGTGATTTATTGTGTTTATTACTAAGCTCCTTACCTGATAACCAGTCTATTTTTGCACTGTATTATAATGTTGTATTTTTACACTTTTAACGTTATCTAATCTTTTTCTTTTGCTTTTCCTCTTGCATGGCTATCCCTTGATTCACCCTGAGTTGTTTGTCTTGATTGGAAATCTCAACTACCCTTACTAGGATACTCTCTGACTGCTATCCCTGGAAAGTACAGGACAGTGCCTTTCTGTTATCCCACTACCGCAAACTTCCACGAAAGTATGTCTACCAATACCATCATGTATAGCTTATAACCTAGTTACCCTGCTAAGCTTTATTGTTTGCCCCAGCTTGCCTGCCAGCAGCAGCTCTCCCCTTCCACTCCTTATTACCTTTCTCCCTCTCCCTTTACACTGCTACCTAGCCTGCACTCTCTCAGCCATTGTTCTGGTTCTACCTTGAAAGCCCCTGTGTATGCTCACTGCACTTTTGACTCTTACCCACTATATTCATTTTACCTGGATTCCTTTCTAACTACTTCCCCTATCGCACCTTACTTATTTCTATCCCTGTCCTCCTTTTAAGGTACTCTCCTATCCCCTCCTCCCAGGTTACCTTCTCTTACCCTGACTTACCTAGCTTTCTCTGATACTTTTTCCTTCTTCCTTGGACTACTCTGTGTATCCGCTCCGTTAAGCCTCTTGGCTCACTCCGCTCCCTCCCTACCCCAATTCCCACCCACCCCAGGGGTCCTAACCTTATACTTCTCTAGTCCCTCCCCTAGACCTACCATCCAATCTTTTGTTTTTACCACCACACTAATCTCCTCCCCTCCATACTCTCCATATCCTCCTCCCTCATTTCTCTTCTACATACTAGCCCTCCTTACACTACTCACACCTACTCTCTTCTACCACTATTACCTCTCTTTCTATATCTCCCCATTCATTTCACCCCTCTCTCTACCTCACATTTCATACCACTGCCATACCTCCTGTTACACTTCTATATATTCCTTCTTTGCATCATACACCCACACTTCCTCTAGACTACCCTTAATCTGTGACTTTTTCCCTACAACCTCCTCTAACTTACTTGCTCTCTAACATGAGTCTCAATCTATCCACACTGTTTTTACTCTTGATTCTACTCTTAACTACTCTTTACTCAACCTATCTCCTTACCTTTTTCGAATACCCACTTCTCCTTCAGCCAACAAACTCACAGACACTTACTTCTTCCTTCTATACTTCTCTCAATTCTTTCTCCAATACCAATACCACCCCAAGATACCTCCTACCCAAATACCATAGATACTCCCATCTCTCCTACACCCTACACTCAAACAAAAAAATAAGACCTCTAACCCTTCTTAGTATCAAAATCACATCTAAACCTATCAATCCTACCTTACAAGACGGTGACATTCATCCCAACCCTGGCCCCATGCATCCTTCTACACAAGCACCCAAACACGGCACCAATAATACACTCCTCATAGGACACCTTAACATACGAAGTGTAAACAACAAAGTACCCTACCTTCACACCCTCCTAGATATACACTGCTTTGACATTCTCTGTCTCTCTGAAACCTGGCTAAAGCCAGCCACTAAGGATACTGAGATTATACCACAAGGCTATAATATACTCAGGCTTGACCGTAACAAACGAAAGGGTGGTGGTGTAGCAATACTGTTTAAGAACCATCTTAATATCTCTACCCTTACCAGCCTGTCCAACCCAAGATAGTAAGGTGGAAGCCATCATCTCAAAACTTCAACTTAATACTAAAAAAGCCCTTTACATCATCTGCATATGCATACCTCCAGGAAACAATATACCAATTGTTGAAGACTTTCTCAATTGGGTTTCCAACTACTACCCCCAAGAAACTATCATTCTTGGCAATTTAAATATTGACTGGAATGCTATTAATACCGATAATCCCACCTCTCACATTAACCTAAATGGTTTCACCCAAGCCATTACATCTACAACAAGAGTTAATAAGTTAAACAGGAAACAGACTATATTAAACTGGATTCTTATAAACAAAATTAATATCACTTATAATGTTGGGACCCTGCCTGATGACCTCAGTGACCACTGTTTAACTTACATTGCAAGAGAGAAGACTGATTATCTTCACCCCCTTAATATAAGAAAAATACCTTCTACTAAACACTTTAAAACCGACCTATTTCAGAACGAACTCAGAACTTGCAACTGGAACCCACTAAAGACTCTTCCACTTAATGAAGCAGTATTATTCTTTAATTCTACTTTCCTTTCTATTCTAGACAAACACGCTCCCGAGCGCACTATTAGAATGAAATCTAATACAGCCCCTTGGCTCTCAAATGAAACTAAAAAAACTAATTCTCTCCAAAAATAAGATCTGGAACAAATGGAGGTCCCATAGAATCAGCTCTGATTTTCATCACTATCGCCAACTTAGAAATCTTACCAAAAAAGACATCCTCACTGATAAAAGATTTAAGTTCTACTGCAACCTACAAGAAACTAACCTAAATAAACCAAACAATTTTGGTCTTCTATCAATAGACTCCTTTCTCCAGGTACTGCTAAAACTCCCTCCCCACTAAATGCCAACCCTGACACCCCTCTTCAAACTGCAAATACTTTTAACTCATTCTTCTCTGATACTATTCAATCTCTCACTAGACAATTAAATACTAATAACTTCTATCCTCCTAACAATCACTTAAACTCTACCTGTAGCTTCTCTTTACAACCCATCTCTACCTCTTCCATCTTCAAACTACTTCTCAAACTCAAACCTTGTACTCCCCCTGCTGACAAGCTCCCTTCCCTATTTTTACAAAAAGCAGCCAAAGAAATTGCTTACCCAATTACTTTACTCATAAATAGAACCATCCAAGAAGGAACCATCCCTCATATCTGGAAAATCTCTCATATTATCCCACTACATAAAGGCGGTAACTCTATTGACTATTCCAACTTCAGACCTATTGCTCTTCTCTCTCCATTAGCAAAAATTATGGAAAAATGTATACATCAGCAACTGGTGCAGTACCTATCTCTTCACAATATTTTAGCTAACTGTCAACATGGCTTTAGACCTCACCATAGTACTACCACTGCCCTCCTTTCCTTTGCAGATACCATTAACAGCAATCGCAACAAGAACCTACTCTCTTCTGCCCTATTCATTGACCTCTCTAAAGCTTTTGACATGGTCAACCACTCTTCTCTAATTAGCATTCTCAAATCCCTCTCATTTGATAGCCATGCCATCAAATGGTTTACATCATACCTCAATAACAGACAACAAGCCGTTCTTTGGGAAAACCATATCTCCTCCTTACTACCCATTGCAATTGGTGTCCCTCAGGGCTCTATCCTTGGTCCTCTCCTTTTCTCCCTCTATATTAATGATCTCCACTCTGTAATTCCTCAAGCTACCTGCATTCAATATGCAGACGACTCTACTATCATTTGTTCAGCATCCACCTCCTCTGATCTAACCACTCTAACTCAAACTACATTCAGCACTGTAGAAACATGGTTTACTAGACAGTATCTACTTCTCAATGCCAAAAAAACTAAACTTCTCCTCTTCACCCCCACCACTCGTACCTCTCCACTTAACTTCTCTATCTACTCAAACAACAACACTATCATCTCTCCTGACTCCACAACAAAACTATTAGGAATTACCATCGATAACAATCTCTCTTTTGACCTACACATCAACAACACCATCAAAACTGTTAACAAAAAATTGGATCATTATACCGTATAAAACCATTTCTTACCCCATCTACTAGAACTACTATTGCTCACTCCCATCTTATATCTACTCTCTTCTATGCCTCTCCTATCTTCACCAACCTTAAAAAAACTAACCTAAACAAACTAGCAACTTGCTATAATAACATTGCCCGCTTCGCCACTGGTAACCCTTTTAGAACACATCACTGCCTCAATTTGAAACAGTTAGGCTGGCTGGAACTACAAAACTATCTTAATATTTCACAACTTACGATTGCCCACAAATTACTGTACCAACCTAGTAACACCCCTATACTTTCACAACTTCTACTCCATTATAACAATCTCACCTCTCTTCGTTCCTCCTGCAAACTTATGACCAAACCCATAAAGGCCCACAACTTAGCTGGTGACTCTCTTTTCACCAATACTGTAGGCAGAGTATGGAATTTGCTGCCTAAAGAGTTAACACTAATCTCATCCCTACCTCTCTTCAAACAACAAATCAAACTACATTTACAAAACCACTGGCTCTGTTCTTGTAGTACTCCAGGCTAACTTCCCTCTCCCTACTCTCTCCTTACCTTTAACCCTTCATTTTTCCCTGAAAACTAACTTCTACCCTGCTTCTTTTCCCTGTTGTCCTCTTATGCTCTGACCTACTTCTACTATCTCTCCCACCTCGTCTTGACTGTCTTTTTTTTCTCCTCTCTTACTTACTGACTCTTGCCTTGTGCCATTATTTTCTTTCCTTCATACTCCTTCTACTTCTTTTCCCTTCCAAGCTTTAACTGTTATCTACATGGCTGATGCTTTACTGCATAACCATATGTATTAGGTAAACTTGCTTTGAAATCGACAGAACATTGTGTATGAGTTTAAACTTTTGAGTTCCTTTAATGTATGCTGATTTTATTAACAAGTTTATTTAAATGTCTATTTTTATGTGTAAGTCTTTATTAACAATTTGTCTATCTGTCTTGGTTATGTTATGTGTGGAGCTTTTCTCCCCGGGCCTCTACTGAAAATGGACATATATCCAGCTAGACTAGCCCGGTCAACAAATGTAAAATAAAAATAAAATAAATATATATATATATATATATATATATATATATATAGATAGATATATATATATATATATATATATATATATATATATATATATATATAGTTAAAGGTGTGTCCCATAATGCATAGTATCAGTCACTTCACCATTATGATTTGTTTCCATAAACATGTCTATTTCTTTCATTGTCCATTCCCTAAAGTCATTTAACTTAGTTATGTAAGAAGGATTTCTCTGTAGAAATCTTAAATCATTTGTATGTGTAGTTAATGTAAAGCTTATAGCATTATGGTCTGAAAGTGGACAAGTCATTATAGATACGTCACTTATTTTAGAGTATATATTATTTGATACAAAGACCTTATCAATGTTTGTTTGTGTACCAAACCGATATGAATAGTGAGTATAGAATGAGGAATAATGTTCTCTTAGACTATGTATATCTTTAAGGTTCATCTGGTTTGTAAAGTCATTTAACTTCTTGACTTGAGATGTTGGTTTTATTTAACCATTTTTAGAAGTATTATTGCATGATCATCATCTTCTTTCGGCTGTTCCTGTTAGGGTTCACCACAGCAGATCATTTGTTTCCATTTCTTCCTATCCTCTGCATCTTGCTCTGTCACACCAACCACCTGCATGTCCTCTCTCACCAAATCCATAAACCTTATCCTAGGCCTTCCTCTTTTCCTTTTATCTGGTAGCTTCATCTTTAGCATTTTTTTCCCAATATACTCCACATCCCTCCTCATCACATGTACAAACCAACGTAATCTTGCCTCTCTAGCTTTGTCTCCAAACCTTCCAACCTGGGCTGACCCTCTAATATACTTATTCCTGATCCTGTCCACCCTCGTCACACCCAGTGCAAATCTTAACATCTGTAACTCTGCCACATCCAGCTCTAACTCCTGCCTTTTTGTCAATGCCACTGTCTCCGACCCATATAACATAGCTGGTCTCACTACCCCCGTGTAGACCTTCCCTTTCACTTTTACTGGTACTCGTCTGTCACAAATCACTCCCGACACTCTTCTCCATCCACTCCATCCTGCCTGTACTCTCTTCTTCACCTCTCTTCCACACTCACCATTACTCTGAACTGTTGATCCCAAGTATTTAAACTCATCCACCTTCGCCACCTCAACTCCTTGCATCCTCGCCATTCCTCTATCAGCTCTCTAATTCACACACATATATTCTGTCTTAGTCCTGCTGACCTTCATTCCTCTTCTCTCTAGGGCATATCTCCATCTCTCCAGGGTCTCCTCCACCTGTTCCCTACTCTCACTACAGATCACAATGTCATCTGCAAACATCATAGTCCACGGGGACTCCTGTCTGATCTCGTCTGTCAACCTGTCCATGCATGATAGGCAGTTAAAATCACATGTTACTATAATTTCCCCTTTTGCATTTAAAGTAATCAAGTCTAGATTCCAGATATTTGTCAACATATTTAGTACTCTGTCCTGGTATCCAGTATGTATTAATCAAAGTATAATACTTCCTATTGATTTCTAAAATAGCCATGCTTAGCATCCCATCTTTATCTGAAATTGTATCTATAATTCTTGGCACAGTATAAGTATTTTTCCATAGAATAAGAGTGTCCCTTCTCTTAGTCTTAAAACATGAATCAGCCATAGTGGTATAGCCATTGAATGAGTATTTTTGTAGATCTTTTTTTAATAGATGGGTTTCCTGTAAAAAGATGATCTGGGCTTTATGCATTTTGATATATTTAAGCAAACCAGCTCTTTTGACATTATTGTTCAAACCATTAATATTTAATGATAAACATTTATAAGCCATTGACTGTAATGTGTATGTTATTACTAACGGAAAAACCTTTCTTCCGTGTTGACTTGAAATCTACTGGAAACTTACTTATCAAGGATGCATAACTTGTATTAAGCACTACTTTCAAAACCCCAAAACTATTTACAAGCACATACAGGAAACATAAAGTTTCTGGTTTAGATAAAAACTTAACTAAACCATCCATCTACCACCTCTCCAGTACCGAATGACACAAATTATCCATCTCTGCCTAGAATGTAGTATAATAACAAAAAAGAAAAGCATTATGAAAGCAACTAAAGAAATCTGAATCCATGGAATATACATTAGAATGAGTGTCCAATATATCTGAAGCTATATGAATATGTGACATATGATAATAGCACCTCTAATACGTAGGTATGCCAGAAATACACATCAGATCAAAGTACTTATAAACATTAGAAGCTGAAGGTTAAGAAGATTGTCATTATTTCCAAGACTTTTCAAGAAACATCAGATAATTTAACCATTTTTTCAGTCATCTGTCTAACATTTTTCAAGTAAGGATCTGTTGAATATATATATATAATACTTATTACAACATAACTATTATATTTTCAACTATACACATATTACTCATATGTATTAATAATATCTATGTTGACATCTTTCATCAGGAAGAGGGGAGAGAGAGAGAAAAAAGGGGGCCTCATACCCCTCTGTTTAGTTACTAAAGATTTAGTTATATAACATAAGTCTGATGTTAATATGCATAATGAGTTTTCTAATGCAGCTCGTAGTTCACTAGATGTCATTTAGTTACTAATAGTGTCACTGAATCTGCAGAATGTATGCATTGCATGTAAGAGGACATAGGCATTTTTAAAGGAGTTAAACACTTTTATCAGAGCTAATTATTTACCATTTAAAATATCTAGTGAAGGATAACAGAATTTCAAGAGAAAATAATTCTAAGTACAACCATTTAACAAGTTCAGAAGGTCAAATGATGTCATCACTGTTGTTTTCTGAAGCTGTAGCTTCATAAACTTGTTAAAAAGTATCTAAATAGGCTCATGCACAACAGAAGTTGTCGCTAGTGAAGAAAAAAGCATTTTCGGTGGGAAATTCAGATCTTGAAGCTTTTAGAGTTTACAGAAAGCTTCTTCCTCTTCTTTCTGCTTATCCCGGTTAGGGGTCACCACAGCGGATCACCTGTCCACTCATGATTGGCAGTGGAGTTTTACTGTGTCGAGTTGCCAGCCCAGCGCCCAACCTTCCACAGAAGGCACACACATGCACGCATTCATGCCTAGGGCCAATTTAGAGTGTCCAATCCACCTACAGCATGTCTTTGGGATGTGGGAGAAAAACGGAGCACCCGGAGGGAACGCACGCGACCACAGGTATGCAGACTCTGCACAGAAGGCACCCCAGCCGAGAATCGAACCAGAGAATCTCTTTACAGAAAGCAAAAAAATAACACTCAAGCTGCCTTGTCAGCGCATGTCATGAATCTCCACAATGAGGTCACACACACCACCAGTTTCCTCACAAAACATCAACATCATGGAAAAATTAACCCTTTCATATAAAAAAAGCTGTTTAGAAGTAGCAACAGCTGCCTCAAATCAGAAATCATATAACATTTCATTCATTTACCCACCTGTTAACCAGGCCAGAGAGAGAAAAAAAAAGGAACCTAGTATATATATATATATATATATATATATATATATATATATATATATATATATATCAAACTTATATTTAGCTATCTATAAAACACAATTAATGTACTTTATTAATGTTTAATGTATCTAAACAAAGAGTCTAAAACATCTAGTTAGAAACACTAATCAGAAACACCTTGTTACCCCACCACTGACCCACTAGAAAAAATGCACTTTGGTATTAAGTCAAATTATACTATTACTGAAGAATTAGAAGACATACAAAATTTGTAGTTATTTAAAAGGGAAAAGTATGTAAAGTACTTATAATGGGGAAAAGCGAGAAAAGGAACATCGGTAACAAAAAAGAATAGGATGAAAGAAGGGAGGGAGAGAGAGAGAATGTTACTTAAATACTTAGTACTATATGTAATTTGAAAAATTAGATATAGAAAGGAAAAGAGAAAGTTAATAATAAAAATGATTCACATTACCTTACAACATAGAGACTTTCCAGAATCAAATATATTATGATTCATAAAACAAACCATTTAAAATTAGAAGGAATTTTATTCATTTGTCCTTTAGTTTCTTAGTTTTGTTTGCTCTTTCTTTCACAGACCATCCAGTTTTTTGTTGCCTGTCTCTTCAAACTCTTGGATGACCATTCCATTTCTTCTATGTCCGACAGTATTTTCTTCTTTTAGATAAATTCTACTGCTTTTTGTAGGAAATCAAAGATCTTCACTCCTTCTGGAAAGGTGATTTTTATTCTTGCAGGGAAAAGACTTTGAGCTTTAATATTGGTTTTTTCAAGGACTTAGAGGAGCACACTCCTTTCTTCTGGATATGACTGTAAAGGTGTAGTCATTGTCAAAACAAATAACTTTTTCACCCATCTTGATAGGGGAATTAGTCCAAGCTGATTTCAGCACTAAGTCCTTGTCTTGCGAGAAAAGAAATCCAACTGTTATAGACCTGTGATTAGGTGAACTCAGAGATGAAGCTGGATTTGCCAGGGACTGATGAGCCCTCTCATTTCCAAAAGAGAGGATTCAGGCATGTTTAATGCTGATAAAAAACACTTATTGAGGAATTGAATCATGTTAGCACCATCTTCTTTCTCAGGAATTCCATATATTCTTATGTTATTCCTCCTTGATCAACTTTCAAGGTCTTCCAGTTTCTCATTCAGCCTGGTGTTTTGTTTCAGAAGAAATTCATTGTGATGTTCATTTTCTGTCACTCTAGTATCTAGGTCAGTTACTGTTTCCTCTAAGGCAAGAATCTGTTCAGACTGTTTTTTTACTATTCCATTTAGAAGTTCCAGTTGTTTACTGCATTCTTGTTTGATAATATCCATTTTGTTTTCGAATTTGTCCATTTTTAGTGACAGTTCTTGGATGTCTGTTATTATAAGATGTAGTTCTTTCTTCACTGCACCCTCCTGGTGTGGGTTCTTTGAGTTGCTCATCTTGAGATCTCCAGTAGAAAACTTCTTGACAGGAATAATTTAAAAATTCTCTGGACTATATATTAATTTTTACAAAATAATAGAATCTATGTTAATCTAAGTTTAAGTATACCAGAATGTAAAAGAAACAGTTGCTGGAGTATTTTTGGATGCACGATAAATGATACCTGGTAGTGAATTGATACCTTTATTCAACCATAAAAATCATGAAACCCGACAAGGGGGGTGGAGCAGTTCTATTTTATACCTTTGATTATATTAACGAAATTTACAAAATTCTATATGATTCAGGAAATTATGAGACTGTATCCATCAACGAAATCAACATCGGATACAAACGTATAGATTTATGTATAGAAGAACTTTTATTAGACCAAAGAATTACTAAGGACATATATGATTTTATAAAGGTTGAACTTCCTACTTTAGCCAGCATAGTAGGTATACCAAAAATACACAAAAATATAGAGCATCCCCCTTTTCGCCCTATAGTGTCGGGAAGTCGTTCTAAAATATACCCCTTGGTGTTGCCATCGACAAATGGCTTAAACCAATGTACAATAAGATTACACACTTAGTCAAAGACTCTTGGTCTTTTTTGTCCAAATTAACCAACGACTTATGGTTTGATGACATTATGTTCATAACCATAGACGTCGGTGACCTCTTTTCCAGTATTCCAAAAGAAACTGGTTTAGAATATTTTTGTAATAGTTTATCGAAATTTTCAGATTTTCAATGGGACAAGATTTTAGTTATTATGGAGCTCATGTCTCTTGTTCTCGATCATAACTATATACATTTCGAAGGGGAGAATTTCAGGCAAACTAAATGCGTAGCTATGGGAGCAGCCTGTGCTCCCATATACGCCAATTTAGTTATGCTTGAATGGGAGACCACCCATTTATTTACCAGTGATTATTACAATAATGTTGTGTATTATTCTCGATATTTGGACAATATGTTTTTGCTGTGGAGGGGAGACAAGTAGAGCATTAACAATTTTATGAATTACTTAAATCAATCTAGTACATTTTTAAAATTTACTTTCACGAGCAATTTCGATGGTATTGCTTATTTGGACTTATTTATTTCTAAAACTAAAACAGGTTACAAATCTAATATTTATAGAAAAAAAACTTTTTCAAATAGTTATTTAGAGTACAACAGCTGCCATCCGCGCAGTATGTTAAAGAGTATATACAAAGGCCAATGTATCCGAGCAGCGCGTATGACATCTGAATACTCAGATGTAATAAGTGAAATCCAATATATACAAGGTATGTTTACAAATAGAGGCTATCCAGTAGGTTTGTTAGATAATATTTCTCAATATGTTATTAAGGAATGGGGTAAAAGATTTCCCCCATTATTAGGAAAAGAATTTAAGAGCAATACACGCAACAATGACAACAACATGTATGCTAGAGCTTGTGTTCTGGAATATTCGCCATATGTGGACCTTATTAAAAATTTTATAAAAAATAATTGGAATATACTATTAGTAGATGATGAAGTACGTGACATTATAGGTACCACACCTACATTTGTATATAGAACTGGAACAAATATAAAAAAGAAAATAGAACGATCAACATTAAAATCAAGTGGTACTAAAATTTACGGCAGTACTAAAAAATGTGGCTCTTGCAATCAGTGTTCTGTTATTTTAGAAACAGACAAGCTCATTTTAGACAATATTCATAGGACAACAGTAAGATGTATAAGGGGCAACTGTAATACGAAATACATTATATATCTAGCCAAATGCTGTATTTGTTCAGGATTTTACATTGGGAAAACTGAGCGTTGTTTTAAAAAACGCATTTACGACCATTTGTACTCTATTAAGAATAAAGACATGAACAACGCTTTAAGTAGGCATATTTTTGATAATGGACCTGATCACAAGTTCAAATTTGCTATTATAGACCAAGTAAGGATAGATCCTAAGGGAGGGAACTTTAAGATTTTATTAAGTAGAAAGGAAATTCTTTGGCAGATTTATACAGATGCGATTAGAAAACCAGGTCTCAATGATTTTATTACGATGAAACCTATTTTAGAATCTTAGAGTCTAATTTTTATTGTATATTGTAAGGCTATCACACTTTTTAGTATGTATTAGACACTACACACAAATGTACTATTTATTCTGATATGTTTTTATTTGTTTTTTTATATTCAGTCTTTATAGTTTTTACATTTTCACATGTAGTTTTTATATTATTACCATGCCAAATAGTATTTATTAACATTATTATTGATTATTTATAGTACATAGAATGTTTAACAATAGTTCTGCTTGACATATTTATTGACTTATGCTGACGCTTTAACAAAGGTAACTATGTAGCTTTAAGATGAAGCTCTTACAAGAAGGCAAAATTGGCGCCTAAACGTTTATTTAAACTGCTATCATCTGTTGGTACTACATTCTGATGAAATCCACGCATAGTGGATGAAAGCGCTCAATGGTTTGAATTATGTATCGTTTTTTATGGTTGAATAAATGTATCAATTCACTACCAGGTATCATTTATCGTGCATCCAAAAGTACTCCAGCAACTATTTCTTTTACATTCTGGTGTTGCCTGGCTGGCGTATTGTTCATTCACGTTAAGTTTTAGTATACTTTTAGTTAGATTTTTATAAAAAAATTAAAGTACATTTCCTGTCAGGATATTAAAATCTAAGCAGAGCTATGGATTGCTGCTGCTATCAGACTGGCATCTTGGCCACCCCCCAATATTTTATTATTTAGGTAGTTAACAAATTAGCAAAAGAGTTCATTGCATGATTTAATTCCATAAGTTTTTGGAAAAGGAGTGATCAACACATTCAAATATTGTTGTAAGAGCAATAAAAATTGCACCAGGCACAAGCAAGATGGACAGTTTTCATAATAAAATACATTTTACTGGTTAAATACAGCATATTTTTTGTAGTACTATATTTAGTTTGGAATCCACGCTGTTTACCTTTCAGTCTGTTGTATTTCAGTAGGTAGTGAAGCATTTAGAAGTAATTTTTCCAGGAATTTTACTGTGGGATAAATGTCCTCTGATGTTTTTGTCATGGAGGGGTGGAGAGTTTTGCAGGACAAATACCAGTGACGTGTTTAAGTAAGTAGGTGTACTCTTTTTGTGGTAAGAGGAAAGTTGAAAATATGAGCTAAAGGGCAGCAAAATGAGTGTCTACTCAGACAGTGGATTAAATGAGATTTGATGTGTACAGGATTCAGCAGAAAGCTAAGATATTTTACTTTTTTTCCTGGAGTTGAATTTATAGCAGAATTGTAGGCAGTCCAGGAAAGTGGAGGATTCATAGATAAAGGAGGTAGTTGTTTGGAAGCAGACTGATTGTTGTTTTGGATAATTGGCTATACGTAATTTAATGGTGTTAAGGAATTTATATGATAGTGTTTTAAAAGAGGTGGCTTTGGGAGATATATTATTAGAAAATAAGTGTCTGACATTATGCCTGAATAGTTTTGGTTGCTCTTAAAGGGCTTCTTGAGTAGTATGGCAATGTGATGATTTTGTAATACATGTCCTAATCCTCAAGCTGATTCTTAGGGTTTTGTAGTACAATACGTAGCTGCTATTTAAAGGGTCCTTTTGCAGTCAGACCATGTTTTGTCCCTTATTTGTAACTGTTTACTAGGTCTGGGATCAGTCAGGGTACTTTGTTACTTCATGATTTTCGTCTTTCCAGTATTGATAATGAATAAGTTTAAAACTAAATGTGGGAAAATGGGTCTATACAAAGCGAACAAGTGAATATTGCTGCTTCTTCTTCTTTCGACTTTTCCCAGTTAGGGGTCGCCACAGTGGATCACCTGTCTGCTTACAATTGGCAGTGGAGTTTTACGGTGCCGAGTTGCCAGCCTGGTGACCAACCTTCCACAGAAGGCACACACATGCATGCTGTCATGCCTAGGGCCAATTTAGAGTGTCCAATCCACCTACAGCATGTCTTTGGGATGTGGGAGGAAACTGGAGCACCCGGAGCAAACCCACGTGACCACAGGGAGGACATGCAGACTCCACACAGAAGGCACCCCAGCCGAGAATCGAACAGGAGAACCTCTTGATGTGAGGCGGCAAAGGTAACCGCTGCACCACTGCGGCCACCCGAACCAGTGAACATTGCTAAGCTCAGTAAAAATAATGTCTTATGATGATTCAAGAATATGTCTGGTTGTGATAAGAATAATTAGGGTTGTTATTTCATACAGATCATCTGGAAATAAAAGAGTGCTGATTGCTAAGACTGTTGGGGAGAACATGAAGGCTAACCACCTTATGTGAAATATTAGAATGAAATCAAGTAATGGAGGTTTGAAGGTTGTGGTATTCATTCTAGTATCCTTATTAGCAAGTTGGATGCTTTTTTAACACCTTTACAGAATTATCACCTAAGACATAGGCAAACATTTATATAAAAGAAAACAAATTATATTAATCTATTCCCATTTGGCAACATAATATATCACATATATTCTTTTGTATATTTAGCATCAATTAAACATTTACTTTGATCAATTCCTGCCTTCCCTTAAACCCCACTCCTCCTTCAAAACATTATTCTGTATGTATTATTCACACACTTTCTGTTTTTCTATGTAATTTTCTCCTCCCCTTTTCTAAAAATCCCACTTCCAGTTCTTTATCTTTTTTTTTTACAATATTTAGTACTTCAAATACAGTTGTTTTAGACTTTGAGTTCCATTTTCTAGTAATTGCTTTTTTGGCACCTCCCAGATTTAAACTTAACAAGGCCTTACAATGTCTAGGCAGTTCAGATGTTGTATGCCAGCTCAACATTTCCTTAGTTACACCCATTTACTGACAGAGTACTCTGTAGGGAATTTTAAAGTCTGCAACTCATTACACTACCAAAACTTTTAGTTATGTACTTACCATAACGATAGATGTATGTGATCCATGTCGCCTTCATTCAATACTGATGGGCTCGGAGCCGAGAATCGGCTCCAACTCGGCCGTTATAACTAGCACGAAGTCTCTCATTGGCTGGGCCAACTCCCTATCCCAGGATGCACTATGCCCAAACCCTCAGATCTAGTTTGCCCCCAACACATTGCCCAATCAGCAGAAACACAAGGAAACACCTGCGAGAGGAGAGAAATGTAGGCGAGATGGATCACATACATCTATCGTTATGGTAAGTACATCACTAAAATATGTAATGTGATCCTATCTCGCCTACATTCAATACTGATGGAACAGCATCCCAAGCACCTAAATCCTGGGAGGCTCACAGGAAAACACTCCTGAGCACTGTGGAACCAAAGGAAGCCTGACCTCTAGATACCAGGTTCAATTTGTAATAAGAAACAAAGATATGTGGAGAAGTCCAAGTAGCCACTGCACATATCTCATCCACGGAAAGCCTAACATGAAAGGCCACAGAAGTTGCCATAGCTCTGGTAGAATGTGCCTTCACTGGAAAAGGAAGATTCCTACCGGTCGATGCATAAATGAATGAGATGCAATCCCTGATCCACTTGGCGATAGTAGCCTTAGTTACTGCCATACCAAGTCTGTTGTCTGAAAAGGACACAAACAACTGGTCTGATTTCCTCTCCTGTTGTGTCCTATTCAAGTAAAACCTCAATTGTCTATGCACATCCAACTGGTGAAATATGTATTCCGCTTTATTGGAGAATTGTGGAAAAAAGACTGGTAGCTCAATAGACTGTTGGAGACAAAAGGCAGAAGACACTTTGGGGAGAAAGGAAGGATTCAGCCTTAGAGATACTCTGTCCTTGTGAAAAATCAAATGAGGAGGTTTAACAGAAAGGGCTTGAAGCTCCGATACCCTTCTGGCTGAAGTAATGGCTACCAAAAATGCAGTCTTCCATGATAAGAATTTTAATTCGCAAAAGGCTACAGGCTCGAAGGGAGAGGACGTCAAAGCTCTGAGTACCATATTTAAGTCCCAAGGTAGAACGGGTTGCGAGACCGGGGGGCGAATTAACTAGGCTCCTTTCAGAAAGGCTTTGCACAGTTTATGACCCATGAGGGAAGGCTCATGAGCAACGTGATAATTGGAGATCGCTGCCAACTGAACCTTAATAGTAGAGACAGTGGACCCTTGTCTGAAAAGGGTCGCCAAGAAGTCTAGCACCACTGATACTGGGGCTGTGAGGGGGTCAAGATGATGCTGCTCGGCCCAGACAGCAAATCTCTTCCACTTACTAGAGTAAATCTTCCTAGTAGAAGACTTGTGAGAAGAGGCCAGAATCTGTACTACTTCCGGGGTTAGGGTATGCTGTCTGACTAAGGAAGGAAGTGGAGTAGCCAAGCAGCGAGTCTGAGAGTTTGGAGGGATGGATGGATGGAGCTGTCCCGACTGATGAGTCAAAAGGTCGGAGCTGGGTCCAGAATCCAAGGACCATCCACCGCATATTTCCGAAGAAAGTGGAACCAAACTTGACGGGGGCCAGTGTGGTGCGATCAAAATCATATTGCTTCCTGTGCAGATTGCCTTCTGGATCACCCTTGGCAAGAGAGGGATCGGAGGGAAGGCATAGAGCAGACCGGAGGGCCAACTGTGGACTAGAGTATCCCTGGGCGACTCCCCCTGAGGAGGGATCAGAGTGAAATAATTGCTGCACTTCGCATTGAGAGGACTGGCAAAGAGGTCGCAGCAAGGAAGACCCCACCTGGAGAATATCCGATTCGCCACTCGGTCATTCAGGGACCACTCGTGAGGCATCAGACTTGCTCTGCTCAGCCTGTCTGCTATCACGTTGGACTTCCCCGGAATGTGCGTTGCCACTAGAAAACGCTGGGAAGTGATTGCCCAGTTCCACACTCTCCTGACTTCCCTGCAAAGGGGGTAAGACTTGGTTCCCCCTTGTTTGTTCAGATACCAGACAACCGACATGTTGTCGGAGAGAATTGCAATAGTCCCCTGGGGAAGAAAGCTGTGGAGTGCCTGCAACGCTAGAAGCATCGCCCTCATCTCCAGAACATTGATATGCAAGTGAGTCTCGTGATTTTGCCACGTACCTTGAACCGTCCTGCCCAGGTAATGTCCCCCCCCACCCTATCTGGGAGGCGTCCGTGGTTACCATGGCAATGGGCGACAGAGGAATGAATGATCTTCCTTGATTCAGATTGGAGGGGAGAAGCCACCAACAAAGTTCTTGTCGGTATGTCTCCGTTATGAAAATAGGATGGGACAAGGGCAGATCCTGATATGACCACTGGGTCGAAAGTAGCCATTGAAGTATTCTCATGTGTAACCTCGCCAGAGGGACTAAAAGGATGGTAGCTGCCATCATTCCTAATAACTGCAGAACCGTCCTGGCTTGGGCCTTTCTTAGGGGCAGCAAGGCTAGGACTTGAGCCTGCAGCACTTTTATTCTGTCTATGGGTAGGAATGCTCGCATCTCTACAGAGTCTAGCTCTGCGCCAATAAAGGCAACATGCTGTGATGGTAGTAATACAGATTTTGCCCAATTGAAGGTAATTCCTAACAGATGTCCCAATTTGAAGGTAGTTCTCATGGCTAGAAGAAGTAGATGCCTGGTGGGGGCAGTGAGGAGCCAGTCGTCCAGATAAGGAAACACCTGGAATCCTAGACATCTCAGGTGAGCCGTCACCACTCCCAAACACTTGGTGAACACCCTGGGGGCTGTGGTGAGACCAAAGGGCAGGGCCCGGAATTGAAAATGACTGGCCCCCAGCTGTAAGCATAAATGATGCCTGGAGGCCTTGTTTATCTTGATGTGATAATAGGCATCCTTGAGGTCTATGGAGCACATCCATACTCCTTCCTCCAGCAAGGGGAGAATGGATTGTAACGTGACCATTCGGAACTTGGGCTTTTTTACAAAGCGGTTTAGATGGCTGAGATCCAGAATGGGTCTCAAGTCCCCTGTTCTTTTCGGCACCAAAAATAATTTTGAGTAAGTTCCTGATCCGATCTGGTCTGCGGGGACTGGTTGGATGGCTCCTTTTCTTAGCAGCTTTGAAATTTCTAGTGCTGCTTGATCCCGCTGACTGGGAGGAACATCCAGGATTCTTTTTGAAGGCGGAGGAGAATGGATAAAGGGAATGGTATAACCTCTGGCGATGATTCAAAGCACCCATCGGTCCTGAGTGATGGACTCCCAGGCCTGAAGATGCTTTGAAAAGTGACCCCCGACTGGCTCCGGAGACTCACAGTCGGGTAATCCCTCAGGGATGCTGGGAGGAGGAACCACGAAAGGATTCGCTTTCTCCTGTGTTGCGGGGGCCTCCACCGCCTCTGGGGCAACGTCTTCCGGAGTAATTTCCCCCTCCTCTGTCTCTGGAGGGGGGTTCACTCTGATGGGCAGGGGAAGACTTTTGAGATTTCCTGAACCACATCCCCCCCCTCTGAGCCTTGGGATAAGGCCTAGTGGGAGGAGAAAAACGGGCCCCAACGTCAGACAAAGTCTTACCCTCCTGCTCGCATCTAGTGAGGGTGTCCTTCACCTTGGGTCCAAAAAGGGAGGACCCGTTGAATGGGGCGTCTGTGAAAGAAGACTTGAAAGCCTCCGCAAAATGACACAAGCGCATCTAGGTTTGCCTCCTGAGGGCCACACCTGAACTCGCTGCTCTACCCGCCCCTTCGGCTGCATAAGATATGAGCCTCATGGACGAGTTGACAATGGAAGAAAGGGTAGACAGCTGGGCGTTAACAGACTGAGCCAACGCCTCAGGCACGTTACCCACCAGGGTATCTCCCAACTCCTTTATGAGATCCCTTTGGAGCCGCGTAAAATGACACAATTCAGCAACCGTAAGGTAAAGGTTGCTGAAGACAGGGTATGCTTCCCATACCTATCCATGCTCCTAGACTCCTTATTAGGAGGATGGATGGAAGAAGAAGCCTCTGCCACATCCTGCTGGGTGGCAGACACCACCACCATGGCATCCACAGGTACTCCCCTGGTTAAGAATTCCTTGCCCAGTGGTGCCGATAAGAATTTATTGGGGTGGCTAGGGACTGGCTCCACAGAGTCAGGGTGTTCCCACACCCTTCGACAAATAAGATCCAGCAATTCATCGAAGGGTGGAGACACCCAAGAGGCGGAGGGCTGAGCTCCGAAGGCCTTGAGGAAGACCGACTCCTCCTCAGAAGGGTTTTTGGATTGCCAGTCGCCTCACTGTCTCAAGATCTCCAGGATATCGAAGAACAAGACATTATCCGAGGACGACTTAGGGGACCCCTCTGCATCATCGAGGTTGGTGTCTGAGGTGACAGACTCATCTGGGGAGTCTATGTGCTTCCTCTTACACAACTTCTTTCCGGAAGGCTCTTCAGGCACAGACTCTGAAGGGCCTTCAGAAAGCAGGGGACCACACATGGAGGTATCCTCAGGCCTAGGAGCTCTGCTGTCCAGGGATAGGGGGGCGCCAGAGACCCCAGTCGCAGTGTCCAGGGAAGGAGAGGCCGATTCGGGTGAAGTCACCGCGGACTTGGCTAGCGTGCCTCTCATCGCCTCGAAGGCAGGTCCCCCCGAATCAGAAGAAGAGCCTGTCCTCGAGACCATGGCCGGAGTCGAGGTTCCCCTAGCTGAAGCACCAAGGGGGAGACTCAGAGCCAAAGTCAGTGGCCCCGATGCATCACCCTCGGGCCCGACAGAGGACACTCGAGTGCCGAAACCTGTCGAAGGAATAGACAAGGTTGGAGCTGAGGTCAGAACTGACAGACTGACGGGAGGTCTCAGAGCCGACATCAGGACGTCACTCGACTCAGCACTCTCCGACTCCGATGACACCAAGGTCGTCGTCGGAGGAATGAATGGAACCGATACCATGGGAGGCTCCGGAGCCGATTGGGCTGGAGCCAAAAATAATTTAGATAGCACTGGTGACTGGAGGAGCCTCTGGACCACCCTATCTATGTCTGAATCAGATAACTTGGAGGACCTGGAGGAAACAGAAGGGGGTCGAGAAACATTGCCAATCGGTTCCGAAACACAACTAGAAGAACGGCTCCTAACCGGCTCCAAGAGGATCCTAGCCAAAGCAGGTTCAAGAAGCACCAAAACCTCCTTCGGCGCCGAAGGTCGTGGGGCCGAAGAAACTGGTTCCGAAATGGCTAGAATTTCTAGCGGTTCTGACACCATTGGAACTGAAGAAGTGGACCCAAGTGTCGACCCCGAACCTAGTGGCTCTGAGAGCAATGGAGCCGAGGAGGGAGACACAGTTTTAGATCCCAATTCCAATGGCTCCGAGACCAGTGGAGCCGAGGAAGGGGACATAGACCTGGATCTTTTAGCTGGCGGCTCCGAAGAGGAGGACGGAGCCGAAGACTTCTTCTTGGACTTAGCCTGAGACTTATCAGAGGGAGAAGGAACAGCTTCCTCAAAGGAGGGTTTAATTAAACCCTTCAGGATAAGTTTATTTTTTCTCTCCTGCAACACTGTAGAAGAGAACGCGTGACAGACACTGCAAGATTCTTGCAAGTGTTTGGCGCCAAGGCAGTATACGCAAATCGCATGCCCGTCAATTAAAGACATTTTGTAACTGCACTTTACACATTTTTTAAAGCCTGATGGCTTATGCTCTTTGTCTTTGGAAGACATCACACTGACAAACAACACACTAGGAGGAAAAAAGGGGAAAGGCTCTAACTTAAACGCCAGGACACCAGATAGGGCAAAGGCCCTCTAACTTAAATGGGCCTAACCCACCAAATAAAAGGATCACTACACAACAAAGCACAAACCCAGTCACACACAATTACCGAACAACAACACGTAGCTATAAAAATAGCTTTTGAGGAAATTTCTCCAACAGAGAAACGCAATGAAGAACAAGATCAAAAAAAGTAGGGTACTTAGCCACAGCCAAGTTGAGACCACGTCGATACTCCAGGAGCAGCAAACGAGATCTGGGGGTTTGGGCGTAGTGCATCCTGGGATAGGGGGATGGCCCAGCCAGTGAGAGACTTTGTGCTAGTTATAACAGCTGAGTCGGAGGCGATTCTCGGCTCCGAGCCCATCAGTATTGAATGTAGGCGAGATAGGATCACATTACATCATTTATTCCAATTTATTGCTTTCCTCCCCATCACACCTCCAACATTTCAACATTTGCCATCTACATGAGGAAAAATTCTTTGGAGTCTGTCGGGGTATAAAAATACACATGCAAACACTTCTAAGCAAACATCCTAAATCTTCTAGACTTTGTTGCAAATTTGGGAACCTTACATATGCCATCCCATTGTTTCTGTGTGAATTGCTTATGCAGTTTATCATCCCAGTTTTTTTTATAACCTCCTCTGATTATTCCTTTAGTTATAGTGCAGTATTTTATATACCCTACTAATTATCCATTTTTAACAGCAGCTTCTGTTATATTCTATATTCAAATAAAAACTCTCCCAGAGCAAGCCTTTCACGTAGGATTCCCATATCCCTTTGTCTTTGCCTATACTCTGATATCAGTCCCTACTAGGGAAGACAGTCTCTAGCCTGTAGTCCAACTGTCTTCTTGCCATTCTATTACCTTTCCCTCTCTCTGTTTATTTGCTCCCAATACCTTGGTTCCTTTGCCAGTTTTCTTCAGTAAATTCCAGCCCCCCTGTTGCCTATTCTCTGTACCCCTAATTATAGTCATTCCTATTGGCAAAATCTTCTTTCTCCATTCTCATGTTGGCTTAGTTCTTAGAATACTTTCTGCTAATTTATGAATATAATATTCTGTGTGGCTGTTATTTTCCTTAAGAATCTGCGTGAAGATTCCCACTCTTTGCTTACTTCTTGAATTTCTACCTTACTTCATCATTATCCCTTTCCACTGTGAATTATAGCTTTCTGCTTGTACTATGTATATGAACCATAACTGTGTAGTTCTAAAGTATCCCTTCAAATGAAGTACTCGTAGAACACCTTGTTCTGTTGGAAGGATCAACTTATACCACTTGACCCTTGCCCTTTTCCCCTCCCAAAGAAAATCTGTCAACTCTTTATTAATTACTGTCCACAACTACTCCGTCTGGTTGCTGAAAGTAATGAAGTTTAAAAGAAGGCAGGACTTAAATGAGCTATGTATTGTTTGAAAATGATTGGGTAGATTCTAAGTGATGTGTAATGTTTGCAGTTGGGAGTATGTCATTATGGTTTGTGATGTCAAATGCTTGGAACTAGGATTGTGCCGGTATAGTTAGTTTTCATTTATATAATTGTATGATTGCCTGTGTCATAAGTGATGGTTTAATAAAGATGTTTCTTGTTTTTAAAAAAAGGGCAGGAATTGAGCAATTTATATAATGTTGCTTAGGTTATTTGATGTATAGCAATGTATGTAAAGTATAATGTTTGTAAACATAAACTTGTTGATACAGTTTGATTGCTTTTATATAAATCTAAAGTTGCCTGTGTTACAAGTGATAATTCAATAAAGGTGTTTAAAAATGATGTTCCATAATATTGAGATGTCTTTTTCTGGTTTTATCAGGTACAGAATAATATTGTCTGCATGTAAAGCCAACTCTTCTTGATTACCATACCAGTTATATCACTGAATTTCTGAGTCTCTAAATATAAAGGAAATAAAAGGGAAAGAGGACTACCCTGACTGGCTCCTCTGCTCAGACACAACTTGTCCTACTTTAATTTTAGCCTCCAGTCCCTCATATAGCCTTCAAATTAACCTTATTATTGTGTCAGGGAATGCAAATGCTTCTGTTTGTGTTCTGGAGTTATTATCAAAAAACAATTGCTTAACAGCAGTCTTTCTAAACTCATGCATATTATCCAAATACTCCATTATTTTCTCTTTAGCACAGTGCAGTTGTGCCTCTTCTTGTTTTGCGAGATTCCTCAAATTCTGCAATACTTTAAAATTTGTCAGCCCATCTAAATGATGTCTGTTATTTCTTAACCATATCGCTTTTTCTTTTATTTTTTACCATATTTTAAACTCTACTCACTAGCTTTGACGTCTGAAGAAATTTCTATCTTCCCTAATAATACTCAAATAATTTTCACCACCCATTCATTAAATTCCTTTCTTTTTAACAGGTAGATGGGAAAGTGCCAGTGCCTCACTTTTATTTCATTACTCTGCTTTTTTAACGTATTATTGCGTGATCTGAAATAGTTACTGGGTATGTCAAAGCTTTCAATTAAATGTACATGTTCCTGTGAAATATAAATTCTGGGTAGTGTAATATGTCAATTATCTCCATATTCCTACCACTAAATTCACATATTCCATACCATTTTTTATAAATTTCTTAAAAAAATATTCGTTATATTTTCCTTTCTATGTGCCCCAGATGCACCTTAATTGTTACAAATAAATTTTCAGTCACCACCTATAAATAGTATTCCCTGCTGAAAGCTAATTTCTCCCAAACTTTTCTTAAACTCCAAAATAGCAGTTTTAGGTGGAGTATAAATACTGTACATGCCAGTGTAATCCTCTTACCTTGCCAGTAGCCTGTTACTACCTCAAATTGACAATTATCTTTTCCCCCTCTTCTCTATCACTGTTGGATCTCATTTAGCAATTAATATAAGTACACCCCATTTCCTTTCTCCCTGATACTCTGCTGAATACCCCTCCTAAAATCCTTTCTTTATGAAGTTCACATGCTCATTTCTTGCCAAGTATGTCTCCTGTAGCATTGCTAGTTGCAGTCTATGTTTCTTAATACAATTAAATACTCTTTCCTTTTTGTCAGTATTTGTGATGTTATTAACATTCCACAATAATATAGATAGTCATTTTGATAAGTTATTTGCAGTTGCAATATATGTATATTTCCAGATTTTGTTACATGCACCCACTAATGTTTAGCAGGTTGATCTTTTATACAGTTGTTTCTTGTTGTTTCTTGTCATTTCCATTTGAATCTAAGTCACATTTTACAAGACTTCTTGTTTTAATGAAAACTGTCAAACAAAAAACAAACATACCCCCAGAACAACCCCATAATCTATTAACTTAAAACAAACACAAAAAACTATGTACATCTTCAGATAATGAAATGTAACCCTCCTGATAGAAGCAATTCTCCAGCTGCACACACAGGCAGGCATAATCTTACCTAAAATTAAGGTTATCCATGCTAAGATGCACATAACAATATGTGCTTCTACTTACACCAATTGCTGTTTGTTCTTGTCTTATCTTTATTCCCCTGCCTGATGTGAAAAACAGCTTGTATGTTTTCAGAAAACATTAACTTTCAGTCTTAAAAAAGTGTACTGGCTTTTATTACATACCCGTCAGCTTGTCTCCATGGAAACCTAAGAATAAAATTATGTACAGCTGCCCTCAGCTGCAGACTCTCAAACTGCACATTTATTTGCTAAAGGAATACTTTTCATTACATTCATTGTTCTCTTATTTAATTTACTTGCTTAACAAAATACTTATTAGATTAAGCTAGGGGCCTTAATCCAAAAATTCGCCTATGAAAAAGAGAAAACATATCAACTCTACATATGTTATAACTTGTGCACATTTACACCCCACCACCCATCTCAAAAACCCAAGATTATAGCATATTAACTTAAACATGCTTTTGTCCAGCCGTTCTTCTCTTTTTACATTGTAATGCCTACATTTCCTAAAACTAAAATACAGCAATAACTGAAAGTGCTTTGTAACATGCAATTTATATCATAAAATGTTTTATACAAATATTGTTAAGAACAAAATTGTTTTACCTGCAGTTACTTTTTTTCTCTTTCCTTTTAGTGCCCTTCCAAACATTAAATATATGAAGTGGGGCATACAGTTTTCAATCCCCAACAAGTTTAACAAAGTCAACAAGTTCAATCTTTCCATTTTTTCTTGCAAAGCCATATTTCACAAATGTGATTGACTACTTACATGTCACATTTATTCACTAATTTCATTGTTGCTGGTCATTATCCTGTTCACCTCCATCTCCTAACCTCAGACTCCAGTTCAAGTCCAAGGAACTCCAGATTCCTATAGTCAACTCCTGTGATTTTTTTCTGTCTCTCAAGCATTTTCCTTTGGAACAATGGAAAAGGTTTTACTGGCAAAGTCTCTCTATGAGCTTTATTATCAGAAGAATAAGAAGCAGAGTCCCTTTCTCTTTGTTGGCTCACTTTTTTGGGGCAAACTTTTGTATTTCCTCCTTAGCCTATTCTGCATCAAAAATGACTTTGATCCTCTGCTCTGCAGACAACTGGATAGAACAGCTTGAATTTCATGCCTACCTCTGGACATTCCCTGATTGATAGTATACATTTACTTTTTTCCTGCTGCCTGGTATCCAGTGAATAATCACTTTCCACAAACACTCTACTGTCTCCAATTTTTAGTACTTTGCCCTTCTGCCACAGTTAGTCAGACTCAAATCTTTCTGCTGGTATGATTTCATCTTTACTACTACAGGTCTTGGCTGCTTTCCTGTGGTTAGATTTGGAGCACACACTTAATGTGCCTTTCATTTAACAGATTTGTGCTTTGGTACAGCAGAAACTCTCAGGTTTTTCCTGCATGCTTTGTCTTCTAAGTCTACCGTTTTTGAAATAGCTCTTCCTAAGCAGTCTCGTGCTCATCCAGCCTGTTCTTCATTTTGACCTCTGATTTTTGCAGTTTTATCAGTTCATCTGAGTAGCTGTTTAAAGTATCTTCCATTTTTTCCGTCTTTTGTTATTTGAATCGATATACTCCTTCAGCGTTTTGTTTAATTTATCAGCTTTGAGTACACTTGATTTATGTTTTCCTCTAGATTACTGAAAGCTATGTCTTGCATCAAAGCAGGAGCTTGAACTGATTTTTGCTGTGCAGCTGTAGGATTCTTCACAGTCATTGTTTTCTGTTCACTTTTTCTAGTTGATTTTCTTTCAGGCTCTCTACATTTATTCTTTGCTGGAATCAAGGAAGTATACTTATTAGCCAGTAACTGACTTGACTAAATCTGGCAGAGTTACTGGTCCTTATCAGTTTCTTTTTGATCAGTGGAAGAACTGAAATTAAGCTGTTGATCAGTGTGTAGCCATCTTGGAAATCCCTGAGTTGGATGATGTTTTAAGAGAGAACTAGGCACGTGAACCAAATTTTCAGGGGCCCTTTAAAGTCTAGGTTAACAGCACCTACAACTATAATTTTATGGTGCTTTGCCATTGCTACAGTGTTATCTAGGATGGAGGTATGTAGATCATGGTCACGACAATTTTAGCATAATTTTCAATGATTATCTGAGTTAATAACCAGTTTAGGTCTTTGCCAGTGTTGGAGTTGGTATTTTGTTGTAATAGCATATGTGAGGAATCCAGTAGACTTATTTTAAGCAAGTTTCTGCTATATCAAATTCATCATAATTGATTGTGTAGCTAAGTTTCAAGCTGAACCCATTTGTTAGTATTGCAGATGTATTGATGATGTGGAGATAGAGTTAGACCCTGGGTTAAGATGAATGTGTCCAGCCTGTAGCAGTCCTGGAAGGGCGAAACAAGTAAAAATAGCATGCAAACACTGAATCTGGAAAGCCTGAGAGGTGACCATCATAGTTTTATTTAGGCGTAGAGTCTTATATTTTTAGAAATTAATACAGAATAAAGGTACGTTGGTATATATTGAGGCTGATTATTCTTGACAAGTATTTTAAGTTTAGAAGTGTGCTTCCTGTATGCTAGAGTATCAGAAGGTAATGGTTTGATCAAGCAGAAAAATAGCAAAGATTTTAGCGTTATAAATCATAAGGTAGAAGAGTGTTACTGAAGAGACTACTAAAGAGCAGCAACTGGATGACTTAGCAAAGTGAGCTGTTACTCAAAATACCAAGGAAGTAATTGCAAAGGTCAGTTTTATTTATTTATTTAGTTTGTTGACCAGGAAAGTCTAACTAGGACAGAGCCTATTTACAGTGGAAGCCTGAGTAGAAATGCTCCAGATGCATGCCTTTAGAATATGGGAGGAAACCACACCACCTGGAGGAAACCCACTTGAATGCAGGGAGAACATGCAGACTCCGCACAGAAGGCACCCCAGCTAAGAATCGAACCGGAGAACTTCTTGTTGTGACGTGACAACATTGACCACTGCACCACTCCGCTGTCTAATTGCAGAGAAGGACCATATTAGACTAAATATATGCAGTTCTTAGCCTTTTTATCCTGAGGTAGCTCAGTGTTTTGCAGAGTGTGCGTGTGCATGTGTGTGTGTATGTGTGAGATGTGTGTGCATGCGCATATGGGTGTGTTTGTGTTTAGTGCGATTACGTGTATTTGAGTGCTTATTGTGTCTGCGTGTTTGCCTGCTGCTTAATGTGATCTGTGGCTGATATGGATGGGAGATTGTGAATACACAGTGGGTTAGTGTTAGGTGTTTGTATATCTGACTATGTGTTTTTGGGTGTTTGTGCAAATGATGGAGGGCTCACGTCTGTATATCTGTGTGTGTGTGTGTGTGTGTGTGTGTGTGTGTGTGTGTGTGTGTGTGTGTGTGTGTGTGTGTGTGTGTTTGTGTGTATGTATCTGGAAGTCAGTGTGTGCTTGAGTGCTGTGTTGTAGGGACTTGTGCAGCTTGCACAGAATGGTAAGGTGCTCAGCTGACTAGTTTTCCAAATTACTAATATGAGCAATTCATAGTCATGTTAGTTGTATTTTAATGTGATCCATGTCCATACAGCAGGACTGTAAAACACACAAAATTGGAGAAATGCAACTCATCCTATCTGATCAGGGCCAGTTGTGCTTTGGCTTTGCATAACTATAAATTTTGCTCAGAATAAATACATTGGTAGTTCAGAAATGTAGTTATATTAATATGTAACTGCAACATCCAATCCATAGTTTGAGCAGAAAGGCTGTATGAGTCTTTCCATAAAGTTTGTGGGAATACAGTTTTCCTTCAAGAAAGTGGTTGACTGTCACTCTTTTGATGGGGACTCATAATTTTATTTATTTAACATTTGTTTACTTGGACTGACATCTGGACATAAGTTGTCTCTTTTCAGTAGAAGCCCGGAAGAAAAGCTCCAAGTATAATACTTGTACAAAAGGTTCAAAAAGCAGATATGAAAAATTACAGTTACTACAGTTTATCAGAATGAATGCCAAACAGTACATAGTAAAACAAACAGAATTTTAGAAAAGACAACAGTACCTATCAGTAGATAAAAAAATTGTGAGTCATGTATAAAATCTACCATAAGAGTACAACAGTGGTGGGAAAGGAAAGAGAAGTTAGTGGAAGTGCTAGTTATATAGCAGTGTGCAGGAGGAGCAAAGTTAAAGGCAACGTTTGAGAGTAGATACGCAGAGTGAGAAGAAGGTGGGGCATGGTTGAGTTAAGAAGATGTAGGATTATTGTCGTGGAGCAAGGCTGTAAGGTATCAGTGTATGGTCTGTGCTGGATATTGGGAGATTCAGAAAGGATATGATGTGAAAGATGATGAAAGAAGAGGGGAGAGGAAAATCAAGGTAGTGAGCCAGGAGATACTGAAGGGGAGTAGTAGCAGTGTATAATAAAATTGGGAGGGGGCGAAGAGTTGGAATTGGCAAGGAAAGGGGAGAGGAAAGTAATTGGTTGAAGAAGAAAGATGATGTAGGTGGGATAGGGAAAGTTACCAGCAGAGTTTTGATTTAGTTATTAGGAGTATTTTTTTTTTGTCTACTGAGCGAAGTGACCTATTTGGTGAGACATGTTGGACAGTATGAGTTAGACTAGGGCATTTTTCAGGTTTGTGAATAAAGCTGTGTGGTAAGTAGTTAAGATACAGTCAAGGAATGTGTAGCGCTCAACCAGTTCTTATCAGTGTAGCTGCATTTGTGCCACACAGTGGTGAGATTTGTATGTCACATTAAGAGCAAACCTGACTAATTTGTTGTACATTACTGAAGGAGATTGGTCTGGGTTGTCTGAAACCTAATGATAAGAGGAGATGCAAAAAAGAGACTTGGAGGAGGAAAGTTGAAGTAACGTATTTCCTAGCATTGTCCATTAGATAAGATTTTATTCAGTAGAGGGTGTTGATTTTTTTGTTTAATTTTTTTCTTAATGACATCTTATACATAGCAGTCAGATTTCATGCTGTCATCAATTATTACACCTAGTAGCATAGCATGGGTTACTAACTCAATTTTTATGTTGTTTGCGGATGTTAGATTTAAGAGGGATTTCTTGGTATATAGTTGTTGTGGGGTGAACAATATGAGAATGGAATTTTTGGGGGGGTTAGAAGAAGTTGGGAATTGGATAGCCAAGTTTCATTAGGGGTATGGGACTCTTGGGTTAGTTGTTGCAATGTATTCATTTTCTTAGCAGCACAGATGGAGTCATCCGCATATTGGATGATTTTTGGGATGTTCCACATGTGCTCGAGTTCCAAGAACTCAAATCTCACTGTCTGAAAGCCAGGTCCTTAACTGTCTTGTATCTCAGGTAGGCTGCTGCTAGTGCTGAAACTCAAATGCAAGTTCAGGTAAGTGGCTGCTGCAGCTTAGTCAAACACATTAATCGAGTTTGAGTGAGCTAAGTGCAGCAGCAACCATCATGAGGGAGTGGGAGGAGGTGGAAATGTAGCATAGAGTGCCAGTGGAGAAGAAGTTTTAGGATTAGAGAACAGGAGGGGGATTTTTGGTTTAGGGAGCTGGAAGGAAGTCTTAAGTTTAGAGAGCAGGAAAGGGGTTTTAAGTTTAGGGAGCGGTAAAGGGGTTTTAAGTTTAGGGAGCTGAAAGAGAGTTTTATGGTTAGAGGATGAGAAGGGGGTCTTAGGGTTAAAGAGATGGTGGGAGGTTTTAGATTTAAGGAATGGGAAGGGAGCTTTAGGATTAGAGTTAGGATTTTTGGTTAGGGTCATGGGAGCTATGTAGTAATGGGAGATAGAGTTAGTGGGAGTTTGCACACTTACCTATTTGCCCAAGTGAAAATGTGAAAGTTTATCATGAGCATATAGCATGCAGCAGACCCTGATTTTTGCATTGCTTGCTGAGTGGAGGTCATTCACAAATATGTTGAATAGGAGGGATCCTAGAACGGAGTCCTGAGGGGCTCCATCAGCTGTGGGAGGGAAAATGGAGATGTTCTTTTGATATATAACACCCTACTGTCTGCAGGACAGGTAGCTGTTAAATCAAAGCTGTTAAATCAAATGATTGTGGATGTATTTATACTCAGGGAGGGCAATTTCTCTTGCAGTTTTGTGTGTGAAATGGTATCAAAAGCCTTCATTTGGTCAAGGAAGATGGCAGAGAGTAGGTGCCCCTCATTTCTGTTTTTATTTATAGTGGTTATGAAGTTAAGGAAGGACAGTGCAATGATTACACCAGAAGCCATACTGTTTTGAAAATAACAGATAATTGTCTAAAATAAAGGTGAGTAATTGTGTATGGCTACATTTCTCAAGGACTTTTGAGAGTGAAGATGGAATGGCTGCTGGTCTGTAGTTGTATCACCCTTGTTTAAGTGTAAGATGTAAGATTTCTTTCCATAGGCTGGGAGCGTAGCTTTCTTTAGTGGATAGGTTAATATAGAAACTGGGTAGACCAGAGCATCTGCTGTTATAACTTCCCTTTTGCTGAAATTGGTACATTTTATTAAATAAGACACTGCTCTTCATCTTTTGTGTAATATCCTTTAGTGACTAGTTTAGTTCCATATTTACCATTGCTTTATCCATTGGAGAGCAGAAATTATTTAAATTTGTCTTACTGTAATGTCACAGCTTAGTAACCCACCATGATTATATATTTTGCCTGTGCTTCAAGCTGCTGTTCAAACAAACAAGATATTGTTCCCCCTATCAACACTTTAGTGAAACAAAATAAACATCAGAAAGAAGGCAAACATACTGTGAGATGCAAGGCTTCCATTTGTGCCCAAAACAAATTTGAACTTTTTAGAAGTAGTCATGAATACAGTACAGTTCTTGGAAGCTGCTATCTGCAGCCTAAACATTAGAAACTGAGTTTGTTTGAGACTAAGACTAAAGACATACAGAATGCTTCTCTTTTCTACAGATGCAATCCAGCTATTACTGTTAGCATATGTTTTTAATTGTCTGTTTTGTAACCTGAATAATTGAAAATGTAGAGGGCTGTTTGTTTTCATGTTTTTAGTTTTTTGATGATCCATTTTTCCTCTATAAATATCAACTTAGTCTTTTTGCTGGCATAAAGACAGTATCTGTCCATGCCAAGGTTCATTGATGTGTGGAAAAAAAGCTTCATTTACCAAGTGATCTGCCAAAGAAGAATGATTGTGCACCCATCAGAAAACTGTCCTTTCATTGTAGGGAAATGGGGTACCTGTTGGTCATTAATGCCCTGCGTTACCTGGGTGAGATTCTTATTCAGTATGGATGAAGTGGAATGTGTGTGTATGTATGTTTGGTTTGACAGCACTTCTGTTGAGCTCACCCTGACTTCTTAAGGAGGGGGTAACTGAAGAGTGAAACTGCCAGAGAGATCCGAGGATGACTAACTGAGGCCTTCATGATAGGATGTTCTGGTAAATATTTTCAGGATTTAGTTGACCAGATGGATCAGAAGCAATGTGAGCATTTGTGTTGCCGATGATCCAGGTTTTTCGAGTATTGCACCATCAACAAGGTAGGTTGTGGTGATAGGTAATAATGACTGATGGCCTGCTGTCCAATCCTGGAGGTTAGTTTGGATATCCTTATGCTGCTTGTGTGACTGCTTGTAAAAGCCAGTAGTTGAGTAGATATTAAAACAGGGAGGGTAATGTCACAGCATATTCTGTATGTTAGGACTGGAAAGCATGCCTGATGTATATTTCTATATCGACGATATTGCACTTTTTCTTCATTGTGTTACAGTAGACTGGTTGATGGCTTTGTAGTGTCCTAACCTTACCAACCAGAAACCTTGCTTCTTAGCCCTTTCTACAAAATGTAACTAGAAGACTCCTTTCTCTGATTAATTGTGGGCCTGCCCTGTAGCATTATGTTTGCGGCTGTCCAGAATGGAATAGTAATTGTTCACTAGAATGTGGTGCAGTGAGGAGGGAGGAGTAGGAAGCACAGTTTTCAGAGGTTATTGAGGATTAAGAAACACAGTAGTTTCTGCATTTAACTTTGCTATCAAAAGGTGTATAACCTGTGTCAGCCATCCTGTCTTTTTAGATACTGCTTAGTAGGAAAGATTTAAAGGTTATTTTGTAAGATTACAGATAAAAATGAGTAATCTTTTAACAAGACTACTTTGTTTTTATCTTGTACATAAGTATGTCTTAATAAATCTGTTGTGCTTTAAAATCAGGAGCCAATTTGATAAGCTTAATTCGGTTTACATCTCATCTTGCAGGTTCTGTGAGTTGGACAGCATATTTTAACAGGCGCAGGGCACAATATCGTAGGACTGATTACAGATTTCCCAGTAATCAAGTTCCACTTATAAAATTACCCTTTGTCCCGACATAAATAATGTGCATTTCTTCTACCCCCTTAAGTAGGGACTCTTAAGATGCAAACATGGAGTAGTAAGTGAAATAGTCATCCTCTCATAGTTGTGACTCCTTCATTTCTCAGTATTTATGCAATGTCAGCATTAGTATATATAAGTAACAAGGGTGTGTGTTTTGCAGGGGGGCTGGATGTACTGCAAAAACTTTTTATATCCCTGTTGATTGGTTTAATTCACTTTGATATCTGCAGTACTGGAATTTTTGCATGCTTTATGTCGCTCTCCTACTTTGGACACAATAGAAGAGTGTGTGTGTGTGTTCTGTTCAAGCAACTTTATTTTATACAAACACATCACAGTAGAAGTTTACTGACTTTAACTTAAGTAACTTATATACAAACTAACTGCTGTAATCATACGTGATTACTCTCTGGATGCACTCTCAAAATGGCACTAAGAATGGCATGTACTTAACATTTATATGTGCACGCTCAGTCTTTGACGTGATTCTTAAATGTACAGCACATAGCACATGCTCTCTGATCTACATCCTCCCTCTTAAAAAAACAAAACATGCAGTGTTATGAAACTTTTTGGCATGCAGATATCACAATTATTAGTCTTGCATTTGTACAAGATATAATACTTATATACACAGTTAAGTCCATGTTGCTACATATTTCACACTGGGCTTAGATACTCGTTCATAACGTGTGACAGAAAATTGGGAATTGGGCTTAACTATTGGAACTGTCTCTGAAAAATGTTCGATCTCTGATTTACTTGGAACATCTTCAGGAATGGAATCAGAGGTAGGAACACCCTCTGGGATGGAAACAACATTTAGTTCACACTGAGATTTAGAGTCTAAGTCACTATAACAATATTGTGATGATGATTCTGGTACAGGTAACAGATGTTTATGGTTTCACCTGTACTGCGTACCTTCCAAGTCTATAAGGTAGGATCTCAGCTCAGAACATTTCCCAATAACTTGTCTTATATTGTTAAAACCTTTTTTCTGTTTGAAGTCTGACCGTTTCTCCTTCCCTTAATGGAGGAAGAAGTTTGCTCGACTTGTCATACGATGACTTATGAATAGAACTCTTCTTAAATAATTGAGCCTTGATGGTCTTATTATTCCTGGCTTTAGGCTTTAGTAGATTTGTAGTAATAGGTATCGTAGTTCTTGTTTTGCCTGGAAAGAAGTCATTGAGCTGGATCCGAGAACATCATCACGTGGTACGTTCCTGAGGTTAAGTAGATTTAAGAAAACATCTGAATTGTCATGCCTTGACCTTGTTGTTTTGCACTCCACACAGCTCACTCAGCTAGGCCATTCAAATGGGGATACTAAGGAATGCTGGTAATGTGTAGAAAGTCCCATTCTCTTGCAAATTTTTGAAACAACTGGCTTGTAAATTGAGTACCGTTGTCAGAAATGACTTTATGCGGACTGCCATGAACTGAGAAATGATATTTTAGCTTAGTAATAACAGTACTAGATGTTGGATTAGGCAGTAGATCAATTTCAAACTAATTTGAATAAGAGTCTACCAATACCAAGTGAAAAATTATATGGCGCTGCTTACTGTGATGGATTTGAAGTCTTCTTAAGACACTCAGTCTTGCTGGCTGTATTCTGCTAAAATCAAAGTCTGGTTATATTTGCACTTACAGTCTGTTGCATACAGAAACTTGCAGAATATACACTGATGAGAGAATATACTTTGCAGCATCAACTTAGAGCAGTAACAAATAACTTTTTATAATAAACCAAATGGACTAACGTTGCAGCTTAAAGTACTGTTCCACTTTACTTCTCATATAGTACAGATGATGTGAGAGATATAACATTTACCTCAAGACAAATGTGTCTCTACAAATACCTCTTAACAAAACTGGATTCATGTTGTTGTTGTTGTTGTGTCTTTCGGCTTTTTCTGGTTAGGGGTCGCCACAGTGGAACTCCGATCTGCTAATGATTGGCAGCAGTTTTTTACGTGCCGAGTTGCCAGCTCTGACGCCCAACCTTTAACGAAGGTATGCCCATTCATGCATGTCTCCACACAGAAGACATTCTAGCTGAGAATCGAACAGGACAACATCTTACTGTGAGGCGACAACACTACCGCAGCACCACCACTGCAGTGTAACATAACTGGATTCATACAGATCTTTATATACAATTTTAGTCATGCACATACATAGACATTTCCTCTTGGTATTCTGTTTTGGAGAATTGCTCATCCTGTAGAAACAGTACTAATTGTTGCAGATGCTGACGCAAATGCTGACTTGATAATATTATTTTTAAGCTTCCTTGTTTAACAATGTCTTGTCACATTTTTGCTGAATTTATAAGAAGCCAGCTTTTCTGACAGTGTGAACATCCTGTTTTTTGTCTTTTCTATAATAACATCTGTTCTTGTGCCAGTGCTGATAACAGTGTCCTGTTGTCCATGCAGAAAAACATGTTTTTAAGGAAACACATTGTCATAGTGTCATTGTCTATTCTTTAAAAGTAGATTTTCCATTTTTGCTCTTGCATACATCCTGTTTTTAAGTCTGTAAGGGAAAAAATGTCCATTCAGCAGATTCCTTATTTTCCAAGTCATGGTCATTTAGTATGAAATGCTGATCACATATTACTAAACTCTGTTTCTGCATTTAAGCAAGCTTTTTCTTTTAGCATATTTACAACAGAATTCATTTCAGCCTTATATTCATAATATTCAATACCAAGTAGTATTGATTATTCCACTCAAAGATATCAGTGGGTACTGCCGACCAAGTTAGTTCAGGAACTGGATGTAGCCGAAGCAGTTCTCTTTGCAAGTGTGATCTAGTACAATTGCATACTGAACAAGAAGAAAAGTGCTTTATCAATGTCTTTTTGTAATAAAGGCCAAAATACTAAATTCCTCGCTCACCTCTTCCTGGAAGCAGAACCTGGGTGACCACGATGCAAAATCTAGATGTATTCCTGTTGTAAGGAAGCAGGAACAACAATTTTAGGACTTTTGAAAATAATGCCATCTTCCATCAACATTTCATTTCTGTAGGGAAAATAGGTTTGCACTTCTGGTGGTACACTAGATTGCTTTGACGGCCATCCAACATTAAGGTAGTGATTCAGCTTTTGCAAAATTGGATCAGTCTTACTGTGATCTCTCAACTCATCAAGTCTTTGTTTGTTTGTGTCTTTTGGCTTTTCCCGGTTAGGGGTTGCCACAGCAGAACTCCAGTCCGCTAATAATTGGCAGTAGATTTTTACGTGCTGACTTGCCGGGCCTAACGCACAACCTTCAACGAAGGAACGCCCATTCACGGATGTTGCCACACAGAAGACACTCTAACTGAGAATCGAACGGGCAACGTCTAACTGTGAGGCGACAATGCTACCGTAGCAGATCTCAACTCATCAAGTCTAGTGGTAGAAAAATTATGCACTGCCATCACATCAAAGTCAAAATTCCCTCCGTCACGCTGTTTTGTTTTATTCCTCGGCAATCTAGATAAGGTATCAGACAAATAGAGTAGTTTGCCTTTCGTATAGACCATTTTGAAGTTGTACTTTTGCAATTTCAGCATCATTCTTTGTAATCTTGCTGGAGCTGAATGCATAGGCTTCTTTAGATATAATCATGAAACTTGGAACATGCAAATACTATTGCCAAAAGTTCTTTCTCAGTTTGAGCATACTGCATCTCACTTTGGGTAAGTGTTCTAGATGCATAGGCTACTGGTCTGCCCTCTTGAAGTATAACTGCACCTAGACCAAATTTTGAAGCATCACAGGACAGAGTAACTGGTTTGTTCACATCATAGTATCTTAATGTAGGTGGGGTGGCAATTTTCTCTACTTGAGCTCTTCAAATGCCTTCATGTGCTGTTCTAACCATGACCATATTCAAAAAACCATAAGACCAGCAAACAGTGGCAGTAAATCAAACTTTTTATTAAGTGCAAACCACATAAGGAGTAAACTTTTTGAATTTGGTACATTTGGATTGAGACCTTGCAGCTGCCGTACTTGCAGGGGTTACTTCATATTGGAATTCTAACCATGACCATGCAACATTTTTGGGCTTTAGCTCTCTTAAAAGTGCTGTCAACTCACTGAAATCTGGTATAAACTAGCCTAAATAATTGACTGTGCCTAAGAAGCATTGTAAAACTTGAATATTGTTTGGTGCTGATGTCTCAAGAATGGCTGCTTGCTTGGTCGGGTCTGGTCTGAAGCCAGTACTAGTAAACAAATGACCTACATGTCTTCTGGGAGTCTGAATTTGCACTTCAGAAGATTGAGCATCAAGTTCACTTCACGTGCTCTGTCTAGAACTTTCTTTAGGTTTCTGTCATGCTCTGCTTCACCATTGACTCCAACCAAAAAATCGACTATTATGGCAAAAGGATACCCCGAAAAAATTTGCTCCATTGCACACTGAAAGACTTCACTTGCAGAATTTATTCCAAATGGCATACTTAGAAGTCTGTATCTGCCAGAGTACCAAAACTGGTTAGTAATGAAGATTTGCAATCAAGCATCACTTACCAAAATGAACTCTTTGCATCCAAGACTGAAAAAAACAGTGACATTTGGTATTAGAGCTGCGACCTCTTTGACTTTGCGCATTGGATGATATGGCCTTTTCAATGTTTCATTCAAATCTCTTGGGTGAATGCATATTCCTGAGCCTTTTTTGTGAGCTACTACCATGGAACCCGCGATGGTGGTGCTGCGGTAGCGTTGTCGCCTCACAGTAAGACGCTGTCCGGTTCGATTCTCAGCTAGAGCGTCTTCTGCGTGGAGACATGCGTGAATGGGCATACCTTCATTGAAGGTTATACGTTAGAGCTGGTAACTCGGCATGTAAAAATCAACTACCAATTATTAGCGGACCGGAGTTCCGCTGTGGCGACCCCTAACCGGGAAAAGCCGAAAGACACAAACTACCATAGACAGTACCCATTCAGTTAGTTCTCTTAACTGGACAAATTACACTTTGCTGTACCATTTTGTCCAGCTGAGCCTTAACTTTATCCTGCATAGCTATCAGAACTCTTCTTGCTGGTCTGACTACTGGAGTGACCTCTGGGTCTAACTTCATGGAATACACTACTGGAAGTTTGCCCAACCTGTCCTCGAAAACATCGGCATACTCTGAGAAAATAACTTCAGAAAAATTAGAACTAGGAGATACACCTGTGTGATTAACTTTTTTGGTAAAAGAAAGCAGATTCATTCTCAAACTATCTTTGAGACCCAGTAATGATTGTACTGGTCTTCTGACTACATTGTAACAGTTCTTGGCCAGATAACATGAAAGCATCACTGAGCCTTTGGTTTGAATCTCTTCACCTCCATAAGCAACAAGCTTCGCACTACTAGCCACATTGAGTTGCTCATTAGTTCTTACTCTAGCAAATGTGTCTGCTGATATTACATTACACTTTGAACCTGTGTCTACTTTAAGTTCTGTGGATTTACCATTGATCTGGACAGTACAGAACACTTCGCTCTTTGCCAATAAATTCACTGCATCAACTCTTTCACCAATTACTGATACACCATCCACATAGAAAGACGACTGTTTGCTTCTCTACTTGATCAACCTGCTTTTTTGTGTGACCTTTCTTTACAGTTGTATACCTGATTCACAAGCTTTTTGGAAATGTTTCCTTTTGTTGCACTTGTGACATTGATGACCAAATACTAAACATTTCTTCTTTAGACTCATGATTTGCACCACAATTGCAACAGTTAATAATGCTGGACTTGAGTTTTGCTGATTCATGCGTGTACTGTACTGAGGAACATGCTCCTCTAACTGAACTGGTTTTAGAATTTACTAGAAAACTGCTCAGTTTTCTTGATGAGCCAGCAGGGGTTGTGGCTGCCATGTGCTTAGTAGGCCTATTTCTGTTTGCCATGTGCTGCATGCTGTCTACATTTGCTCTGGAACCTGCTGAAACGATGCTGTTGTCACTTGCAAGCATACTTGTGTATTTTTCTGTCACTTCATGGATTTGGCAAATCTCTATGGCTTTACCCAACATTAAATCACTATCACTAAGCAAGATCTTTCTCACAGCAGCCCTAGTAATACCACACATGAAGCTGTCCTTTATTAACTCAACTTTTAAGTCACCAAACCAACACGTTTTAGCCTTGTTTTTCAGTTATGTAAGCTGCAGAAGTTTCACCTATTTTTTTTATCTGTTGTGTAAAACAAATGCCTCTCCAGTGTAATATTTGCCTGAAGGTTACACATTTCTCTGAACCTGCATTTCAAACACTCAAGGTCTTCCCTTGACTCAGTCTGTACAACAATACAACGGTTTTCTCCTTCATACACTGCTGGTGCATACATAAATGAATGCTCTCTTTCTATGGCGTCTGAAGTTTAGGAAAATGAATGCCTTGGTGCGTGCATCTTTATCTGAGTAAGCTGATTGTATAAAAATATCTTACTCTTGCTCAGATATTCTCCAGTTCTCTGCAATATTCTGATCAAATACAAGAGGTAAGGGCTTTTGAAATCCATCTGCCATATTAACACATACCAGTGAAGGGTTTTGCACATAAGCATGAACACATACACATATGCCAGAAATTTATGCCAGTACTTGTAACTGCTCAATAGCACAACGAGCCTCTGTATAACTGAACTTTACGAAATAAGTCTCTCTTGGACACTGTAGTACTCTTGAAATTACTGTATTGCACGAAATCACCTCTTATCAGTATAAGAAACATGTCAAATGCACGATGTAAGCCTCTGTGTAACTGGACTTTGTGAAGTAAGTTTCTAGGGTGTTGTAATGCTTTTGTAATTTTTCATCATTTTAAGAAACTTCAAATGACTGCATAATGTGGCTGAACTGTGCAGGAGAAGCTCAGAGTCGATAAAATTTCGAAGTAATGGCACTTTGCGAATAAACAGTACACAATACACTAAAACTTCCCCAAATGGCAGTACCTTTCTAGGCAATTCTCTGTAGTGCAAGGAACACTCTGTAATGGCGACACTTTGCAAATAGACACACCCAGCACAAGAAACTTTTCGAAATGGCTATACTTTGACTGCACATCACAAAATAGTTGCACTTTGCACACAAGTAACTCTTCGAAATACATGCACAATTATAAGCACACACTGTAAGCACTTTTACACACTTTGAGATACTTCGAATAACTTTAGTTATGCCCTTGATGCAGTACGAAGCCATAGTTATGCCAAAACATAGCACTTTGCCAAAAAACATGCAGTCGCCTTGCTTAATTTACACTTAATGTTCTCTGTTTTGTCCTTATTATATTCGTTTTGCTTGTGTAATCTCTTTTCATGTCCATTGTACTTTTCTTATGCTTGTTTTACTCTAAACATGCCCATTTTGCCTTCAACATGCTCGTTTTGCCTTTAAACATGCTCGTTTTACTTTTTTGTTAATCATTTTCATCAGACATCTTTACTTTAAACATTTCCTTTAGGTAATAAGCCTTTTATGCCTCCCGCTTGTTTAATAATGCATTTTATGCCCTTGTAATGCCCTGTTTTGTCCTTTTTATGAAATAAGTAGTTTGTGTGTATTCTCATTACCTTTGCTTCTTTTCTGTGCTCATTTCTTTTAGTTTACCTTCACGGTCTTCTGTGCACCTCATGTCTTATTCTCCTTGATCCCAGTTCTGACACCATGTCGCTGTCCTACTTTGAACACAATAGAAGAGTCTCCGTGAGTTTTGTTCAAGCAGCTTTATTTTATACAAACATATCACAATAGAAGTTTACTGACTTTAACCTAAGTAACTTGTATACAAACTAACTATAGTAATCATGCTTACTCTCTGGCTGCACTTCCAAAGTGGCACTAGGTATGGCAAGTGCTTAACATTTATACGTGCATGTTCAGTCTTTGATGTGCTTCTTAAAGATGCAGCACATAGCATGTGCTCTCTGATCTACACTTTACTTTAATATGTGCTAATGAATGTGGCTTTCATGATGGGTGGCCATTCAAAGGGTTTTTATTAAGTGAGGGCAAGATGAATGTCATTGTAAATGTGTCCTAGGGCTCCCCCCATACCTGTGAATTGTCACAGAGATGCATTAGGCTTACTGAATGAAAGCAGTCTGACTATGCAGTGTATCACATTGTGTATACATAATCGCATTTTCATTGCAAATTTCCCCCTCCAGAAACCTTCTAGGAACTATTTTATTGAGTTTGTTAATTTTTTCAAGATGATTTTATTGCACTTTTCTGTATGTGGTGATAGTTAACTGATGACATTTTTGTCCTTTGCTTAAAAGCTGTATGAAACTCTGAGGTAGTTAACAACAAACTCTTCACCAATATAGACTCCGAGATTTCATTTGGAGTTTCAAGTGATCTGGAGTAGAATAAATAGCTGCAAATAATTCTCAAGAAGGAGTTTAAATTCCTTGCTGTAGAGGTTTAACTTTAAACAGCTAGGATTAAAGTCCCTTTCTGGAGAAAGCTAAAAATAATGGGGGACAAAGGCCCAAAAATAGGCACAGATTTTAAATGTTGCTCCTATAAACTTTGATAGTTGCTAGAATAACAGGATCTGAAGTAGTTAACTTCATTTGTCCATCAACCTGTGGGTATTGGATCCATATCGGATCCGAGCCGGCAGCTTCAAACACCTAAGATCCGAGTCCAAGCTCCTCCCCTTACCCATAATCCCCTGCCATCCCTCTCTGACCTCAGATCTCGTTTGCCGTGGTTGTCTCAACAGCTTTGAACGAGTTCCAGGCGTGGGTTTTAGTCGTTCTGTGAGAAAAATATTGCTTTTCTAATTTTTCTGTAGTGTAATATTGATTGTTGTTTTGTGTGTTGCCCTTGTATTTAAAACCTTTAGTTTTAATATTGTTATCTGGTTAATTTTTAGTGTAGTTTATTCCTCCCCGTGTGTGTGAAGGTGTGTGTGTTGGGCCTTGTGTTGTTTTTCTTAGTTTAACTATGTCTGAGGCCCCAAAAACTTTTTTCTCTAAATGCACCGAGTGTGGCCATAAGCTATCCTCAGCAGATGGCCACACTCGGTGTGTTATTTGCCTTGGGGTTGACCACCTTTCCTCAAGCTGCACTATTTGTGCAGCCTTCAACCCCCAGGGCTCTAAAGGACAGGAGATCAAAGCTGATTCTGGCAGGACTTTTGCCCCCGGATTCGGATTCGGCCTCCTCTCCCTTGGTGGCACCTGCCGCAGCCGCGGTAGTGCCCCCTTCCACCCCTGCTTCACTGGCCGGGACTCAACCTCCCACCTTGGGCCAGGAGGAGAGGGATGCTAGGTGGGAGAAGAAGGAAAGACACCACAAGCGGCGGGCCGAGTCTTCCTCATCGGCTCTGCCGGCTAAGCAAGCTGCTTCTCCCAGGGCTTCCGGGCCTTCTCCTTCTCGGCTCCATTCACCTCGCTTCTTCCCGGAGCCGGAGGAGGAGACCCGGTCGCCGTCGAGGTCATCGAGGCGGCATTCCCAGCCTGCCTTGGTGGCCTCCTCTAGGTCTACCCGAAGCTTGTCTGATGCAGATATGGACTGGATGATGCGTAGGTTCCTCCAGGCCCAGCTGCAGATGGGAGTGCTCATGCCTCCCCCCCCCTCCAGGGGGGAGCTCGACCCCCTTTTTCACCCCGATTGCTCCTTCTCCGACCCACTTTCGGGGTTTGGAGCCTTTGGATCCGGGTTGCATAGGAGCCGGGGGAGGTTTGGCGCCAATAGTGCTTCGTACTTCAGCTCCGACCGCTCCCTCGAGTTTGTCAAGTCCCTTTTCGGATTCGAGCTCTCGGAACCGAGAGCTGAGCTTCGGATCTGGAGGAGTCAATGTGTCTTTAGCTCTGGCTCGGTCGGAGCATACTGGCTCTTCGGATACAATTGCTTCGGCGCCGGCCCCGATCCACACATCGGATCCAAGGGGGCTGCTCTCAGATCCTAGAGAGAGCAGTTCTCCCTAAGCGTTCCATGTAGTGGAGAGGGTATTGTCGAGTTATTCCAGGTCCCAGGCTCTGACTACGGATCAACCCTGCACTCCCTCTCAGACGGGCCTACCTTCCATCACCCGGCCCCAGGGACAGCCTGCGCCTACGTCCCAGGTCGTTCCCTTAGAGGAACAAGATGTGGTTGGTGAGGCCCCCCTGAGGAGGTCCCTCACAAATGTAAGTGCAAGAGGAGGCACTTTGACTCACCTGAGTCTTTGACCGAAGACACGGATGTAGGGGAAGGTTCCCCAGGGTCACCCCCCCCCCCGAGGACATCTCCTTCGGAGACATTATGGAAATGCTTTGAATTAGAGGGGGGTGTTCAGCCCAAAAGCCTTCCTCAGATGAGTCTGTGTTCCTGGAGGCGTTTGACGCAGGCCCATCTACCTCTTGGGTGTCCCCTCCCGCCGATCGCCTGGTAGATCTTATCACTACCAGGACATGGAAGGAACCGGACACTGTTGAGCCCATTCCAAAGAGGCCAGATAAAATCCTTAGTCCCCCCACTGATAGGGCGGTATGGAGCAAGGGTGCTCCTGTAGATGCCATGTTGGTGGCGGCTGCCACCAAGAGGGAACTAACCCAGGAGAGTTCCTCGGTCCATCCTCCCGACAAGGAGTCTCGAATGATGGACCACCTGGGGAAGTGGATGTTCACTTCAGCTACCTTTGCAGTGAGGTCACTGAACTATATGGCACACATCATACGACTCCAGCGGGATCTCATCAAGGAGTATGCCAGGTCGCCCCCAGAGTCCATGTTGACTGAGGATAAGAAGGTGTTCTCAGCTTGAATGGCCACTCTCAAATCCATCTAGAACACTTCTATGCGGCTCCTCTCCCATGCCACGGAAGGAGCCGCTAGAGCTAGTGGAGAGGGCGTTGTTTTGAGACGACACGCTTGGCTCTGCCTCTGTGACTTTGCGGAACCCTTCAAGGCGTCCTTCACAAATTCCCCTTTTGACGGTTCTTCGCTTTTTGGCAAGACCGTCCGTGACACGCTGGTCCAGAGCGAGAAAGACGGGAAGATGTTATCTGCTGTCGGAGTCTGCTTCTTGGCTCCCCAGAGGTCCTTCTCCAGGAACCAAAGGGGACAGAAGAAGATGTGGTTCCGGAAGTGTCAACAGTCCCATTTCGCTCTGGACCCCTCGTCCTTCAGAGGCAGAGGAGGACAAGGTGGACGCTGGCCCAGAGGCAGAGGGGGACCGAAGAATTTCGGGTCGAGAGAACCCTTTTTGGATCGGCCCGTGCAGCAGTCCTGAAGGGTTACCCGACTGTTCCACTCTGGAGGCAGTCAGGGGGGTATTTCCCGAGGCACCTGGCAGTTTGGGAGTCCATTACAACAGATTGCTGGATGCTTCAAATCATATCCGGAGGTTACAAAATCCCCTTTCTGAATCCCCTGCCCAGACCCCGGAGCCTTCCCAATGTCCCACCCAATCAAAGGGATGCAGCAGCCACAGAAATAAAGCAGCTGCTAGAAAAATGAGCGATCCAGCGCATCCCCCCAGACCAGTCCGGATCGGGCTTCTGCTCCAGGTTCTTTCTGGTGCCAAAAAAGACAGGGGACTTAAGGCCAATCCTCGACCTGTCCTTGCTAAACCTGTCAGTGGCCAAAGAAAAGTTCCGGATGGTCACCATTCAATCCATTCTCCCGCTCGTGCAGGAAAACGACTGGATGTGCTCGATAGACCTCAAGGATGCGTATTACCACATATTGATGGGGAGACGCTCCAGAAGGTTTCTCCGCTTCTGGCTAGGAGCCAGTCACTACCAGTTCAGGGGTCTCACCACAGCCCCCAGGGTGTTCAACAAAGTGTTGGCAGTAGTAGCGGCCCACCTGAGACTCCAGGGTATACAGGTCTTCCCCTACCTGGATGACTGGCTCCTGACCGCCCCCAACAGGCATCTACGATGTTCAGCCAGAGATTACTTCCTCCACCTGGCCTCTTGGCTGGGAATCACAATCAATCTCAACAAATCTTCCCATCATCCAACCCAGATCTTAGACTTCATAGGAGCCAGATTAGACACAAACCTATTGAGAGTCTTCTTAACTCCAGACCGGATTCACACCTTGAAGCTCCACGTACTGGCCCTTTTACAATCCCCGGCTCCTCCAGCTGAATTGGTTCTGAGGGCTCTAGGTTCCATGGCGGCCACGATCAATCTGCTACCTTTAGCGTGCTTGAACATGAGAGTACTACAGTGGACCTTGCAGGTTCAATGGTCCATCTTGCTACACCTGCTGAGTGCACCTATCCCCGTCAACAGGGCTTGCAGGAATTCCCTGCTCTGGTGGCTCCAATCCCCGGACCTCCAGATAGGGCGCCCCTTTTCTATGTCCCCGCCTCTAACCACGGTGACCACAGATGCTTCTCGCCTAGGGTGGGGGGGGGGCACTGCATGGGCAGAACCGTCCAAGGCACATGGACCCATTCAGAGACCTTATTGGATATCAATGTCCTAGAGAGATGAGAGTGGTGCTTTTGGCATTGCAAGCACTTCAAGCCCTTCTTCCCTTAGGGACAGTTGCAATTCAGACAGACAACATGTCAGTGGTCTGGTATATCAACAAACAGGGGGGAACCAGATCCTACCCACTTTGTCGAGAGGCCATGAGAGTTTGGGAATGCGCGATCTCCACCAACCGCTTTCTCATAGCAACGCATATCCCGGGTCAGTGGAACATTTGAGTAGACAGGCTGAGTCGAACCATCCTCTCACCGTACGAGTGGTCTCTGAACCCCAGAATAGCGAAGCAAATCTTCCTCAAGTGTGGTCAACCTTGCTGCGATCTCTTCGCGTCTCCTTCGAACGCAAAGTGCAGCGACTACTTCGCTCTAATTCCCCCACCAGGGGAATCCCCCAGAGACGCTCTGGTGCATGTTTGGCCATCCGGTCTACTTTATGCTTATCCTCCTCTTCCCCTAATGCTAAAATTCTTGCAGAAAGCCCATCGGTTGGGGAGCAGAGTAATCCTCATTGCCCCATTCTGGCCTCGTCAAACATGGTTCCCATGTCTATGGTCTTACCTAGTGAATCCTCCATGGATTCTAGATCCCACCCCGGATCTGATCTCTCACCCATTGGGTTTACCAACTCCGAACCTGGGCAACCTCAAGCTCACTGCTTGGCTGATCCAGTTCCAGTAATAGTTAGGACTCCCGGTATCTCGTCCCCTGTTAAGGATATTTTAGTGGCCGCTCATAAACCTTCTATGAGAAAGGTTTATAACAGCAAATGGAAACGCTTTACTATCTGGGCGGAGCATAGAAATTTGGATCCCTTTACAGTTCCCATACCAGCGGTGTTAGAATTTTTGTCGACCTTATTCGACCAAGGTGCTAGCTCTTCCACGGTCAAAGTCCAGTTAGCTGCAATTTCCCATTATCATGTGGGAAGTGTCCTTGGTTCCTTAGCATCTTCCAAATTATGTAAGACGTTCTTAAAAGGCACCTTCCTCTTAAGACTTCCAGTGAAAGACGCAGTCCCTCCATGGGATTTAACTCTTGTCCTCCAGTCCTTGACCGGCCCTCCGTTTGAACTCGCAGCCATGGTGGAGCTGAAATACTTATCTTGGAAGACGGCCTTTCTTATTGCTATCACGTCGGCCAGAAAGGTTTCGGAGCTTCAAGCCCTTTGCGCCAAACCACCGTACTTGGTCTTCCATAAAGATAGAGTTTCCCTCAGGACCAATCCCTCCTTCCTACCCAAAGTTGCTTCTGAGCCCAATATTAATCAATCTATTCATTTGCCAGTTTTCTTTCCAGATTATCAAAACAAGGGTGAATACAAATTACATTCTTTGGACGTACATAGGCAATTGAGATTCTACTTGCACAGGACCGCTGAACATAGGCAATCTGAGCAACTCTTTGTATTCTTTGCAAGACCCTCTTTGGGCAAACCAGTATCAAAAGTTACATTGTCCAGATGGATTTCCCAGCGTATATTCCTTGCATACAAGAGTTCTGGTAGACCTGAACCTGAAAGAGTCCATGCTTATTCTACCCAATCGATCTCTACTTTTGCTACCTTTTGCTCCAGAGTCTCCCTGGATGACATTTTTTCAGCAGCCACTTGGGCTTCATCCCACGCTTTCATTAACCATTACAAGTTGGATCTAATTTCCAGAGGGAGAGCATCCTTCGGCTCTGCAGTGCTCCGGAATATCCTTCCATGAGGAACCCCCAAGTTTGGGTAGCTGGGGACTCTGTCCCACAGGTTGATGGACAAATGAAGTTAACTACTTCAGATAAAGAAGTTATGTACTCACCATAACGTTCCATCTGAGTAGGTAAACTTCATTTGTCAGCAACCAACCCCCCCCCCTCCATCCCCCTAACCTATAGTACGTCCTAGAAGGATTCCTTGTCCTTTTCTCTGGATAACACCAGGTTAGGAGTTGCAGGTGATCTTTTGTTGTAATATGCTATTTTACCATAGCAAACTCAATCTGAGGTTATAGAGGGATGGCAGGGGATTATGGCTAAGGGGAGGAGCTTGGAGCTCAGATCTTAGCTGTTTGAAGCTGCTGGCTCGGATCCGATATGGATCAGATACCCACAGGTTGCTGACAAATGAAGTTTACCTACTCAGATGGAAGGTTATAGTGAGTACATAACTTCTTTTTTTACATTATTCTGTATTTTGTGAAGGATATGAAGTCTGAAACTAGAATGTCTGATATTTAGTATTATTTAGTGACTTCAGTCTTCAATGATTTTCCAGAAAAACACAAATTATATGAGGAACAAATATGAGGCAAAAAACCTGGTCAGCGGAGATCCCAGCAGCTGCAGTTCATTTTCCGTATTTGAGAGATGTTAGCTAATGTTTACTCTGGAGTTCATTACTTTTTCAGGCCTAAACTGTTTTATTGAGGATGTATTTAACTGTACTGATTATTCCCTTTTCTAACCTAAAGCAGTAGCTGTAGATGTCTAATTTGTGCACCAAACTCCCGTGATGCTGCCTCCTCTGCTTTAACTTCTCTTTTTTCTATGGTGTATTTTCAGAATGAAAAATTGTCTAAAGATGCAGAATACATACCAGAATAAAAGCTTTTAATTGGTTAGCTAGTAGTGTAACACACATGCATCACTCTGGACATAGTTGTTTTCTTTGCTGCATCAGTTGTAAATATTTAATTTAATTTAATATATGTGTTTGAAGCTGGAACATTTGATACAATTTTACTTGGCAAAATGTTGACACTTTAAAGTTATTGTGCATAACACAGTTTTTTTCATACATGCTTATCTGCACCTGTGTTGTAATCTCACTCCAGACTTGTTTGTCAGTATGGAACTTGTTTGTACAAATTTCAGCTGTATACAACAGACTTTAGACATCACAATTCAGGAAACATTTCTATGAAGTTGCACGCGTTGTCATATTTTGTAACCAAGCTGCCAAGCATTTGTTTTTATTACCTTTTATTCCTTCCACAGATGTGCTGAGCTCTGAGTCAGCAGCTCTTGATGTTTATTGTTAATACAAACCATGTGGGATATTTTGCCATGCCTATGATGATGTTTAATTCCTGCAGGTTTAGTAATATCCTTAACTTCCTTATTGTCTGTATCATGTGCCTTAAGACTGTTTTGTGGGGGAAGAGTTGCCTTATGTGTTACTCTGTATTAGGAGCTGAAGTAGTTCTAGTAATAAATAGTGTGGTACAAATGAACCTAAAAGTAGAGCAAATAACTAGCTTGTCAGTAAGAAAGTGTAATGTTACTTTATGCGTGTTAACCCTTGGTAGGATAATAAAATGCCGTTATTGACAGTGGCTGGTTAGTAAAAGTTCATTGTAAGAAATCACCTTGCCTGAATGGCAAATGTGAAATCAGAGGCTTGCCACCAGTTTATTTAGGAATTGTGCACACTTCATAGCTTTTGGCAGTCAGGAAGAAGTGGAGCAGAACCAGTAGTGTAGCCAGTATGTTTGGATCTCAACACCAACTTGTATACCAGTGTCCAGAATGTAACCCTCACCCCCACCCCATCCTGGACAATATGTTTCTGGACAGCATACTTTGACAGTACTGGAAAAAATCCTGACATGCTTGGCTTAAAAATACCATTTAACAAAATCTGTAACTTAATGAAATAAAACCATGGCAAATGTGCCAGGAGATTTTTTTAATTTGAATTCTAGATCTTGTCATTGCACAAAATAAGACTGTTATTTTATAAAGTACACTTGTTTATAGGTAAGTACTAGGCTAGCTGCCCTTCTGACCATTTTAAGCCTAGCCAGTTTCACTTTTTGTACTTGAATTAACCTATCCTGTTCAGGTAGAGATAGGCCTTAACCACCCCATGGTTGATAATCAAAATATTACCAGTACTGAGAATAATTGTGAGTATATCATAAATAATTTGAGGGGACCCGTGTATGGGATAAAGCATACATGGCAAATGTCTGTTTATGCCATTAAGCTTTGGAAAGTACAAATTTGCAAGTAATGTTTTTAAAATGTTTATTTTATTTGTGAAAATCATTTAGTGTAGAACTTCAGGAGAAAAAATCCTGAAGCTTCGCTAACAAAGGACTGTATCAGAATAATATGGTTGGAGAGAAACACTAGTATTTGGGTTGCAGCAGTTAAAGGTATGAATAAGGTGATTTCAGCTGCTCGTCCATTCTTTCCTTTCTGTAAACGAGACAATTCTGCAGCTGTAGCTCACCAGGAGTTATCCCACAGCAGTACACCACTTCCTCTGTTCAGTGCTCCTTTCCCAACCCCCCTTCCCATCTAATAATAACAGTTAAAGATGGATTCCTTTCCACCACTCGCATGTTTGGATATATTTCTGAATGTACAGTCAGCTTATTCTTTTGTTGTGCAAAAGTGAATAAATAGTACTTTAAGCTCCACCTGCTTGCATCAGAAAAATCATACTCAGCAGTTATATATCTCAACTTTCTTCACTCTGTCCCTTTGTTAGTCCCTTCAGCTATGCTGGCATAAGTGGATGAACAAGATTCCCACTGTTCCTACCTACTATCTAGCAAAACTACAGCCAAGGGAACGGGCTTGACAGAATCAGCGGGGAAAGAAGACCCTGTTGAGCTTGACTCTAGTGTGGCACTCTTTCTTAGTCTCTTCAGTTATGCTGGCATGAATGGATGAACAAGATTCCCACTGTTCGTACCTACTATTTAGTGAAACCACAGCCAAGGGAACAGGCTTGGCAGAATCAGCGGGGAAAGAAGACCCTGTTGAGCTTGACTCTTGTTAGCTCTCCTCTGTCTCATAGCCTGCCCCACTTATTTCTCCCACTAAAGCATGCAGCCTTTCTCACATCTTTCCATCTCTTTTGCTGTTATCATTCCCTTTAAGACAGTGGTATACGCTGTCCAGAGCTAAATGTAAATGCAGCTGAAGTATGCTGATAGCTGCTGCTAGAGTTAGCCATTAGCACTGTGTACTCTTGTGGCACAGTACCTTATTTCAGTGGTTACTGTTGTGTATGTGAATTGCTTTATGCCTGTCCCTCTGGATATGCTTTTAACAAAAGAAGTAAATAAGCTGTACTGGGCATGTGTTGGTCCTATGACAAGAACAATGCATTACCTATTTGTAGCATGAATTTTTCTTTTTCAAGAACATTCTCATTTAAAGAATACCTGGTAGCATAGAGGAGCCTTTACTGCATCAGTGCACCAGCTTTGAAAATGTAGTGAAGCAGTCAGCCTGTAAGGAGAACCTCTGGGCGTTTGGTGGTAAGCTTCTGGGTGGAAGGGGGAGTAGGCATATGTTCAGGTTATAATTGTCTTTTCTAACTACATTTTCAAAATAAGAAAAATGAGAAAAGATTTTCCTGTACTAGCTGGATGATGCTTTCTACCTCATCTTAACTATAGTATGGTCCTTGTAACATAGAATTGATTTAAGCTGTGTCTCTATAACTAGCAATCCAGACAGTAAAGCAGACTTTCCTGTTCAGTGGAAGATTTGTGGTCTCCAGGATGGCAGGCAAAGTAGCCAGGAGTTTTCAGTTAGTAGGAGGTACTGGGATGGCGAAACAGGATATTGGTTGTTTTAAGTGACCCAAGAAGACAAAATAATTCAGTACAATTCAGTAGCCTAGAAATTAACTGCATGAATTAGCATAACTGTTAAAAAATTTAGACTGTTTTTGTTATTGCATTGTGCTAATATGTTAAACTGTTAAAAACTTTGTTTGTAAATATTACTGCTATTGAATTGTACTAATATGTGCACTCTACTAATATGTGTTTTTCTGTTTCTTTAATTTTGCTTCACTTGTGCACATTACATTTCTCTAATAATTTACTCTTATGTTAAATCTGTAATTTGTAATTTTCTGGAGCTTTTCTCCCCAGGACTCCATTGAAAAAGGGCCCCTTGTGGCCCAATGGACTATGCTGGCAAACAAACTATAAATAAATAAATAAAAATAAAAATAAACTGGGCCACATAGATCTGACATCACAATATAGGACTACCACTTTTAAGTTAATACTGTGGGAGCCCATCCTCAAAGCCATTTATCTTAATGTTTGATGTACATACCAAATTATTTTAGTACTGTACTACATTCTGCTCTTCAAAATGTTCCCAAACCTCCTATGTGACTCAATAAAAGATCTCAGCCTGTAAAACGCCAGGCAGCACCTACCCTTCTCCTCTACTAACTGCAACTAAAAACAGATGCACCCAAGAGTCACCAGGAAAGCAGGCCTTTGTCCGTAAGGCATACTAAGCCTGCTGCCGCACAGGAAAATGTCTTAGTTATAGGTAACTGTTTAATTAGGAATACAAACTTTCCACTCACTAGACTGGACAAAAACAGACTGTAAATTGCTTTTCCAGTGCCAGTATCCATGGCTTCACAAGAGCCCTAAGATCTCTTAAAGACCCTTATTAGTATGACTAAGTGGTTGCCCACTTGGGAGTGAAGAACCTGAGGTGTTCCATCCAGAGTGATATGCAGATAGACATAATGGAACTTACTATGCATGTGTTAGAGGCAGGAAAGACTGGTCGTCTTGTTTTCATAAAGAATGCTACCTAAGTACCTGTACAAGGTAATTGGATTTGCCAGTTGTCTAAATAGTTGGCATCATTCTAAGGGGATCCAGTGTGTGTCAGCCTGAGATGAGATGGCAGATAGTTTTCTATTCCATTAGTGATGCCTTCTACCACGGCTTCTGCCTCCTCGATGAAGCATTTGCTGCCCCTATGGTGTCATTTCTGAGCTTAGTCTTCCTACTGGACATTCCTACATTGCAAACTCAGACCCAAGTTTAGACAACATCATGATGATAGTACTCGTAGGAGTCATAGAAGTCTAAACAGATATATGATAGAACTTAAGTCCCTCCTGCAACTCAAGTACATATTGATATCTTTGAAGTTACCAAGGCTTGGTTTCCGTGCAATCACAGCACTCCATCTACATCAGTGTTTAACTGGTCTATATTATATCAGCAAACACTTGAAATTGCGAACGCTGTTTAATCGACCCAGACACTTGGAAAATCCAAAATTCCGAACATACGGATCAGTGATTTTTTTCCCAGGCAAAAAAATCGCTGATCCATAAAAAAAAAAAAAACCCACAAAATAAAGTGGGGGGCTGTGCCCTCCACACACACCCCTACTTAAATATACCAACTCCGAGATCGCACCACAGTGGAGGAAATGGCAAAGTTCCGAAAATGGCCCAGTGAATTTTTTCCTTGGGGAAAAAAATCGCTGTTCCATGCTTTTGGAATTTCGCCATTTTGGGTAAACACATTCGATTAAACAGTGTTCGTAACTTTAAGTGTTCGCTTACATAATAGGAACCAGTGTTTAACACCAACACCTGTCATTCCTTCAGCCCCTTGGGTAGCTGCAGGGGAATATCTGTATTTGGCCGAAACACCATCATCTCATGTTAAATTACCCATAACCCAAACCTGGAGCTCTTGGAGATCCAATTCACCCTTACCAAATCCAACTGTTACTTCATTGCTAGCTAAAGATCCAAATCAGTGTTCCCCAGAGATCATGGAAATTGCCTTAATACCACTGAGGAGTTAAATAAAAAACAGAAACTAAACACCTCGCAGGTACGGTATGCTCGGCCAAACCATTACACCATAAAACACCAGAGGCCAGCATAAACAGCATATAGAAACTTAAGTAATAAATAGATATTTATTAAGGCATGAGATGCAGCAAAGTGCACAAAAATCTAATCAAACTGGTTTCGGCTACCCAGCCTTCATCAGTGAAAAAAACATTAAACAGTGTCAGGCCACTTTGCAATTAAGCCATGATAAAGGACAGATTATTATGCCAGGGATAAAAATTCAAAGGGGGATATTCCAGGGTGACTCTCTGTCACTGTTGCTATTCTGCCTTGCCATTAACCCATTAAGCTGTTTACGTAACCATTTAGGTCCTGGCTACAAAAACAACAAAGTGTAAAGACTTCTCATCTTCTCTTTGTCGATGATTGAAAACTATATAGCTCATCAGATGAGGAACTGAAAGTACAGCTGCAGGTTGTCAAAACTTTTTCAGATGATATAAGAATGTCATTTGGTGTTGATAAATGTGCAAAAACAACCTTTAAAGCAGGAAAACTGCAGCACCATGAAAATATCAGCTTGGGACAAGATTGTGATATAAAAGAACTTGAGCAAGAGGGAGTGTATACATATTTGGGAATTGATGAAGGAGCAACAATAAAACGTGAACAAATGCAAATAAAACTTAGTAAGGAATACTTTAGAAGACTTAAATTAATTCTGAAAACAGCATTAATTCTAGGAACAAAATCCAAGCTATAAACAAATTTGCTCTTCCTGTCCTAACTTACAGTTTTGGAGTGACGGCCCCAAAACATGTTGGATAGATTAGTGGGATACATACACGCTGGTTTACAAAGTCCGTTGAACATGTGGGAGAAACAGACAAATGTAGGTTTTGTAAAACTGAATTGGAAACAGTCGTACACCTCATTGCTGGTTGTGACTTACTAATGGCAGCAGGACTGTATACTGAAAGGCATAATAATGTGGCAAGACTGTTGCACTGGGGATTGTGCAAACATTATGGTATTGAAGTGGCTGAAAAACACTGGAAACATGAGCCCCAAAGCATGATAGAAAATGGTGACATTTATATCACATGGGATTACCCATTACCAGCGGTTCAAAAGATAGATGCTAGAAAACCGGATATAGTGGTCCAAGAAAAGAAGACAAAAGTAGCATTGATCAATTGCTACACCCAGTGACTACATTGTCTTGCGTACAGAGATTGACAAAGTCATAAAATATCAGGATTTGCAGGCAGAAATGAGAGCAATGTAATAGTAGCTGGAGCAACGGGTCTTATGAAAAAGAATCTACAGTCGTATTTGGATATGTTAACAATCCATGTAACCCCATACGAATTGCAGAAGGAGTCATTACTGGACACATTGCGAGTGCTCTGAAGAGCACTTTTGGCTGACATCAAAGATTGAAACAATACTAATTTCATGAACTTTAATCATACTTTGACTTAAGAATGGGGTCCATTCCCGTCATAGTATTAGAAACCCAAAAGATTTGGAGGAAAAAAGAAAAATAATATGTATCCGTCTGCCCTAAATATAATGGTAACTTTAAGGGGAAAAAACTCCCTGGTGAAACTCCCATATGATACACTGTATAACAAAACGGACAAATAGTGAAAAATTATAAAAAATACCCACCCCTACCTGTAGTCTACAGTGAAATGTGCTAGCAAGGAACTTAAGAGCACTGTAAGAAAATGTAAATCAAAGTATGAATTTAAGGTCACTACAGATACCACAAGACGCTATAAATCTTTGAGTTATGTCAGTAAAATAAGGAATAATGTTCAGCATGGACTGAGCTCATCTATAATAGTATCGGAAATTCCACTCCCAAGGATATAGCCAGTATATTAGCAGACAAATTTAGTTCTAAGTTTACCCCACCTACCCAGATTGTTGCACCCACTATCTCTGTAAATGTAGTTTCTCCTATAATCACATTGGAACAGATTTTACAATCCCTGTCCAGTTCAGCTCAGAAGATTATATCTGTTTAAGCTGCCATCAAGCTTCATCCTGTAGTCCTGCATTTTATATCCAAAGTCTTCAATTCCAGACATAAATAGGCAGTGCTCCCAAGATGTTGTTGAAAAGAGGCACTGGTTCTCCTGTTGTGCTGACCTAGAATCTTCAAGCTTCAAGACTCTGCCTCCTCTCCCATAATTCCCCTGATTCTCTAAAGCTCCTCAGACTGAGTCTGTCCCTTGTAGTAGAAAAAGAACTTCCAGCACTCTACCAGAAAAAAAGGAAAATTATACTAACTAGAAGTAGCAGGGAAACCAAAAAAAACCTGGAGTGGTTTGTAAAAAAGGCCTTGGGTTGATCTGCTACATCTGTCTGCACCCTTGACATGAACGATGAAAAAGGTAAGGAGCAAGGGATGGTTGAAATGGACAGAAAAAGACAACACAGATCTAGCATTATGCTAAGTCCATAACTTTTGTGTAGATCAGAGTGTAATGTGTGTGTGCTATATCTTTAAGAAGCATGGGAGGCTGTGTATGCACATATAAATTATCAACGTGCAATCCCTAGTGCCATTTTGTAAAAGCAGCCAGAGAGTGAGCATGCATGATCACAGTTGTTAGTTTGTATGCAAGTTACTTAAGTTATAGTTTGTAAGTTACTTAAGTTATTGTCAGTAAGCCTCTATAGTGATGTGTTTGTATAAAATAAACTCCTTGAACAGAACCCAAGAAGACTTGTTTATTTGTGTCCCAACACGAATGTGACATGGTGTCACAACCGAGATGGAAGAGAGAAGACCATTTGAAGCCATGAAATGTAAAGACGACGGCAAAAGTAAAACCGAGAGAAAAGAATACAGACATAACCAGAAAAAAATCAAAGGTAATGAGAAATAGTACGAATTGTTTACTTGATGCGAAAGAAGGCAGAAAAGGGCATTGCAGGGGATCAACTACATTATCATTATTTGTGCATAGTTGCAAGATCCTTCGCTGGTATGTGTTAATATGGCAGACGGATTTCGAAAACCCACTTGTGTTTGATCAAAATATTCCATAAAACTGGAGAATATTTGAGCAGGAGTACAATATTTTCATACAAGCAGCTTATGTTAAACCTAGCAGGGTCTGAGGCCATAGAAAGAGAGGGTTCATTCGTATATGCACCAGCAATGTATGAAGGAGAAGGTGCAGGCCGCCATATTGTTGTGCAGGTTGAATCAAGGGAGTACCCCAAGTGTTTGAAGCTCAAATTTAGAGAAATGTGCAACCCCCAGACGAATATTACATTAGAGAGGCATTTGTTTTACACATGAGATCAGAAACCAGGGGAAACATTTGCAGCTTCTATAACTGACTTGAAAAACAGAGCTAAAACGCGTTGGTTTGGTGATTTAAAAATGAGATGATAAAGGACAGACTTGTATGTGGTGTTAATAGTGCTGCTGTCAGAAAGATTTTGCCTCATGACAGTCATTTAACATTAAGCAAGGCAACAGAAATTTGTCAGATCCATGAGGTAATAGAAAGACAAGTATGCTTGAAAGTGACAAAGGCTTGGTTTCAGTGAGCTCCAGAGCAAACGTAGACAGTATGCAACATGTGATAAACAAGAACAGGCCTAAGCATGTGGCAGCTACAGGGTTTCCAAAGAAGCCACAGGGTTTTCTAGCAAGTTCCAAAAAAAGTGTAAGCTTCACCGCAAGTTCAGTGCAACATAAACATGAGTCAGCAAAACCCAAATCTAGCTCTATTGCTGACTGTTGCAGTTGTGGTGCAAATCATGAGTCTGAAAGAGAGAAGTGTTTAGCATTTGGTCAGCAATGTCACAAGTTTAAAAATTGGAACCATTTCCAAAAGTTTTACAAATCAAGTAAACCTTACACAGTTGTAAAAAAGGTTGCACAAAAAAGCAAGTTTGATCAAGTTAGCTTTCTATGTAGATGGTGTAACAGTGGTTGGAGAAAGAGTTGATGCAGTAAACTTATTAACAAGGAGTGAAGTGTTTTGTATGGTCTGGAGTAATGGAAAATCCACAGAGCTCAAAGTGGATATTGGGTCAAAGTATAATGCTATATCAGCAGACACATTTGCAAGAGTGAGATTTAATGAACAACTCAATGTAACCAGCAGTGTGAGACTTGTTGCTTATGGAGGTGAAGAAATTAAAACTGAAGGTTCAGTGATACTTTCATGTTATCTGGCCAAGAACTGTTACAACTTGTTATTCTACGTAGTCCAGTGACCAGTGCAATCTTTATTGGGTCTCAGAGATAGTTTGAGAATGAATTTGCTTTCTTTTGCTAAAGAAGTTCATCGTGTATGTGCAGTTCCAAGTTCCAATTTTTCTGAAGACATTTTCTCAGAGTATGCTGATGTTTTCGATGACAACTTCCAGTTGTGTATTCCATAAAGTTAGACTTGGAGATCACTCCAGTACTCAGATCAGCAAGAAGAGTTCCAATAGGTGTGCAAGATAAACTCATCGCTCAGTCGGATCAAGTGGTGCAGCAAGGAATGATTTGTCCAGTCACAGAACCAACTGAATGAGTGTTGTCTATGGTAGCTGCTCATAAGAAAGGCTCAGATGAAATCAGAATATGCATTGATCCAAGGGATTAGAACAAAGCATTAAAAAGACCATGCCATCCAATCTGCACAGTTGAAGAAGTTGCAACTCTAATGCTAAATGCCACTGTATTTTCTGTTTTGGATGCAAAGAGTTCATTTTGGCAGGTGATGCCTGATCACAAATCCTCATTTCTAACTACTTTTGGTACTCCATTTGGCAGATACAGATCCCTAAGGATGCCATTTGGAATAAATTCTGCAAGTGAAGTTTTCAAGTGTGCAGTGGAACACATTTTTTCATGTTATCCTTGTGCCGTATTAATAGATGATCTGTTAGTTGGAGGCATTGGTGAAGCAGAGCATGGCAGAAACCTCAAGAAAGTTCTAGACACAGCACTTGAAGTAAACTTAAAGCTCAATCCCCTGAAGTGCAAGTTCAAACTTCCAGAAGTTACTTACGTAGGACATTTGTTTACAAGTACAGGCTTGAGACCTGCCTGACCAAGCTAGCAGCTGTTCTAGAGATGTCAGCACCAGACAATGTATAAAGTTTACAGCCTTTTGTGGATATGGTCAACTATTTAGGAAAATTTATACCAGATTTCAGTGAGTTGACAGCACCTTTGAGAGAGCTAACATGCAAAAATGTTGCATGGTCCTGGTTGGAAGATCATCAGAAGGCATTTGATGACCTTAAGTAGAAAATTGCCACCCCACCTGCATTAAGATACTATTATGTGAAATAAACCAGTTGTTCTTTCCTGTGAGCCTTCAAAATTTGGTCTTGCCGCAGTTATTCTTCAAGAGGGCAGACCAGTAGTCTATGCATCTAGGACACTAACTGAGATGCAGTATGCTCAAACTGAGAAAGAGCTTTTGGTGATTTGCATGTTCCAAGCTTCATGATTATATTTATGGTCGAGCTGTTCAGAATGGAACTGATCATCAACCTCTAATTACTATTCAGAAAAAGTCTATGCATTCTGCTCCAGCAAGATTACAAAGAATGATGCTCAAATTGCAAAAGTACAATTTCAAAATGGTCTACATGAAAGGCAAATTGCTCTATCTGGCTGATACTTTATCTAGGTTGCCTGGAAGTACAACAGAAGAGCATGATGCTGAGACTTTTGACTGTGATGTCAGTGCGTAGTTTTTCACTACTAGACTTGATGAGTTAAGAGATCACACTAAGACAGATCCAGTTTCACAAAAGCTTAATCACTATATTTATGTTGGATGGCTATGAAAGCAATCTAGTGTATCACCTGAGGTGCAAGCATATTTTCCTTACAGAGATGAGTTGTTGATGGAAGATAGCATTATTTTCAAAGGTCCTAAAATTGTTGTTCCTGCTTCCTTACAACAAGAATATATTCAGATTTTGCATCATGGTCACCCAGGTTTAATATTCACTAAGAGAAGAGTAAAAGAATTAGTATTTTGGCCTTCATTATCAAAAGATATTGAAAAGAGTTCTTTCTCTTGTTCAGTATGCAATAGTACTAAACCGCATTTGCAAAGAGAACCACTTCAGCTAAGTCCAATTCCTGAACTACCTTGGGCTACAGTAGCAAATGATATTTTTGAGTGGAACAATCAGCACTACTTGGTTTTGGTAGACTCTTATTCAAATTGGTTTGAGATTGATCTGCTACCAAACTTAACCTCAGCTGCTGTTATTAGTAAATTGAAACGTCATTTCTCAGTTCATGGTAGTCCATACAAACTTTTTTTTGACAATGGCACTCACTCAGTTCTCTAGCCAGTTGTTTCAGAAATTTGCAAAAGAATGGGACTTTGTCCATGTCACTAGTAGTCCTGAATATCCTTAATCCAATGGCCTTGCTGAGCATGCAGTACAGAGTGCAAAGCAATTACTTGAAAAAAGTCAAAGCGTGACAATACCAATGTATTCTTGAATATGCTTAATCTCAGAAACATACCCGTGATGGTATTCTTGGCTCACCTGCTCAAAGACTGTTTTCCAGACAAACTAGAACTACACTACCTATTTCATCAAGTTTATTGCAGCCTAAATCTAAGAACAGTAAAATCATCAAGGCTCAATTGCTTAATAAGCATAATATCCAGAAATCTAGTTATGACAGATTGAGCAGATTACTTTTCCGTTGAGGGAAGGAGAGATGGTACGAATCCAGATGACAAAAGGTTTTGATCGAATAAGACACATTACAGGCATCTGTGCTAAGCCAAGATCCTATTTGGTAGACTCCAAGGGTGTGGAATATAGGAGGAATTGTAGACATCTTCTTCCAGAATCATCATCATTGCAATCACAACATTGTATCTGTGATGGAAACTCTAAATCAAAGAATGAGTCAGACATTGTTTCTAGACCAGAATGTGTTCAAAAGTCTGCTTCTGTTCCAGAAAGTGATTTGAACATTCCATAAGTCAACCATTTTGCAGAAACTGTCCTAGTTGCTAAATCTAATTCCCAATTTTGTGTCACACGATATGGACAAGTTTCTAAGCCTAGTGTGAAGTATGCAGCAGAGTGGACTTGATTGTATATGTATGTGTACTCAGTATGTGTAATGCATGTCTATAGATTACCTGTGATTTCTGCATGCTAAGTAATCTCATGACAATTGCATGATCTAGTTCTCAAAGAGGGAGGGTGTAGATCAGTGTGTAACGTGTGTGTGCTATATCTTTAAGAAGCATACTTGGCTGTGTGTGCACGTATAAGTTACAGACACATGCAATCCCTAGTGCCATTTTGTAGAAGCAGCCAGAGAGTGAGCATGCATGATCGCAGTTTAGGTTGTATACAAGTTATTTAATTTATAGTCAGTAAGCCTATATAGTGATGTGTTTGCATAAAATAAAGTTGCTTTAACAGAACCCATGAAGACTCATTTATTCGTGTCTCAACACAAAAGTGACATTTTGTATCCAAGGTTGTTGTTTTCCATTCGCCTCAAACATCAGGACAGAATCCCCAGTCATTCATCTAGATAGTCTTAGGAGAGAACATTATGCAAAATGCTGGAGCCAAAGGTAAATCTTGAATGAGACTAAATATCCAGCTTTTCAGTGAGAAATGAGGGTGTGAGAAGAACAAATATCATCCATAAAAAGATAGTAGAAGTAGCTACTGGGCTTGTAGAATGACCCATGGGCTTGCAGGGAAAGGATATAAACAAAGACTACAATCAGAGAGCCATCTGGACAAGTTACTGGTTGGCCTAATCTTGTCATAGATAAGGAAACAAAACATTAATTAGAATGTATGAATTATGTACTTTTATCCAAGTAAAATCTTAATTGATTTTAGTGATTTAGACTATATCTAGAAAGAACTTAAGTTGTATTGTGCAAACATGATTACCAAAAAAAAAAATCACATGCCTCAGTAAATATAAGCTTGGTATTCCGCAGTTTTACCCCATTTTTTTGCACTTCACTTTTTGGTCCTCACACCAGTTCATCAAAATGTAGCATTTGATGTGACATTTTTTAGTTCTTTAGCTGTACAGAAAATTCTGTATGGAGATGCTGCTCAGAAGTAGAGCAGAGCTGTAGCTAGCTCCCCTGATCCCCTGGGCACTTCCACTGAATGGACCCCGCCCCCAACTCTAAGTTTCCATGCTGCAAATGAAACAAGTGTTTTGCACATTCCTACAGTTGCTAGTACACACTAACACATGCACAAATGCAGTATCGCCATTCATTTATGATGTTGCAGTATTCTCCTGACTTCATAGGAGAATGATGAATGTCCTTTCATATTACTGTTACAGTTTTCTTCACTAAAGGGATTCCCTGCCAAGGATAGCCCAACATCTGGCCAGTTAACCAGAGCCTTAGGATTTTTTAGACGTCATAAGTCACAAGTATGTTCACCACTCATGGTGTACGAACATACATACCTCAGAACTTCTTTGCTGCCAGTCCGAACGCCATTTTCGATCATCAGTCTGAACACTTCTTCTTTTGAGCTGGTTACCAAGTTTTCAGATAAGTGCCCCTTTGGGGTTTTCTTCTTATCTTATTTTTTCTTTTTTGTTTGCAGGTTTACATATAATGCAGAAAGGGAAAATGCCAGTGTATGAAACAGATTCCCCATCTGGACATTTATGAGCAGTATCCTTTTTGCTTGTGTGCTTCTCATTACCATGCTTGACTTCTCAGGTGTTTGTCCCTAACACCCTTTGCAGTCATCTCTTCTCCTTGTCTATCTACCTGGAGAATCAGTGTCTTAAGTTATTGTTCCAGGGTGCAATGGCCGAATCATCCTGTCCTGAAGGTCAGCCATCTGCCAAGAAGAAGAAGACCAAAAAAGTTAGGTCGGATTCGACTACTGTACCACCTCCCCCAGATGTCTTTCTTGAGGCTGGTGAAAGCCCAGAGGATTATCTGGTTGTTCTGTCTAATTCCGCTGAGTGGCCGCATCAGAGACCGAGACTGAGGGGCATTCTGCAAATTCTTGTTTGGTAGGAGATTCCCACTGCGTTGATTGAATGTTGACAAGAGTCTGAACCTCCTAAGGTTTTTAGGGCTGACATCCCTTTAAAGAAGAAACAGAAAACTAAATATATTTCTCCTGCTCCCAAAAATCCCCAGCATGAATGGCAGGATTTTACACAGGGTTGTTTAGTGTACTCGTGGCCCTGAAGGCTGTCCAGGGAGTTTCTGTTCCTGCTGTCCCCGGTCATCTACTCCCCTTAAGAGGCCTAGGGTGCAGGACTCTTCTGATGAGGACTTGGACTCTGGGGAAGAGTACTTGGCTTACTCCTGTTGGATTCCTTCTCCATTGGACTAAGGTTCTGAGGAGGAAGATTCCATTAGTCCAGATTCTCCCTTTGAGGAACTTTCTTTTTGGGAATGCTATCTCTTGTACTATGAAATTCTTTAAATGGGATTGTACTCGGGTTTCTGACATGTAGAAGAGGTATTATGAGCTCCTCCAGGTGCAGTCCCCTAAGCCCTCTTGTGTTTCTGTGGTTCTGTCTGCCATGTTAGACACTTTTTCAGCCACTTCTCTGGCTTCTGATTCCCAACCTCTAGCCCCTAAAAAGCCTGACAGGTTTTATAAGGTGTCTGATGACTGTAAGTTTCTCTACAAATGTCCTTCTCCTGACCCGTCTGTTGTGTCTGTCTCTTCCAACAAACCTTCCAAGCTCTTGCCTTCTACTAAATTGATTACTTCTGACAAGGATAGTAGGGACATAGAATGGCTGGGCAAAAAGGTGTATATTGCTGTTACCCTGGCCTTTCAGATTATTAATTATCAGACCCGTTTTCTTTCTCAGGCCTATCAGGTTATCTCTGACCTTCCTGATTCTTAGTGGAAGGGTTTGGCCCTCTCTGTTGGGCTGCTCTTTTCAAGTGGCTTGCCATTCTATTAAATGTAGTTATGATGCAACTGATGCTTCTTCTAGAACTGTTGCTTTTGGTTCTGTGTTGAGGTGTTACTCTTGGCTTCACCCTCCAGCCTTTGCCTGGTGATATTAAGGCTAAATTGATGGGTGCTCCCCTTGATAATAAAACTCTTTTTGGTTTTGCAGCTGCTGAGCTTTTTAAGTCTCTGCCTGAAAAGGGCAAGGCCTTGCTGGAATTGAAGCATATTTTTGTTTCCCCATTCCTAACTTTCAGAGTAATTGTACTAAGCCTGCTGTTGTACGTAGACAGTCTCGCTTGCCTTCCAAAGGTAAAAAGGTTTCTAGACAGGCTCCTCCTGCTAAGTCTAAGCAGACTTGTTACTACTTGGAAGCCTCCTTTTCCAGACAAGCCAAATTGTGTCTGACTATTTGCTTCCCTCCATCCTAAGTGGGCTTCCTTTGTGTCTTTCCAACTGGTTAAGGATTACTCAGGAATCTTGGGTTCTGTCCATCAACTGTCAGGGATATGTCCTCCTTTTCTGGACATTTCCCAACCTCCTTAGGAACAGCTGCCCTTTTTTCTGGATGTACTTCAGGGCCTTTTGTCTCAGGGCACCATCCAAGCAGTTTCTGCTCCTCAGAAAGGGAAGGGATTTTATTCCAGGATGTTTTTTGTTTCCCAGGAAAGAAGGAGCCTGGAGGCCCATTCTGGTATTTTCCCAGCTCAATATCTTTCTGAAGATCCCTTCTTTTTGGATGCTGTCCCTTCAGACTCTGTTTCCTCTTCTTTTTTTCCAGGGTTTCTTGGTCGCTCTCTGGATCTCAAGAATGTTTAACTTCACATTCCTGTTCATCACCATTTCAGGAAATGTTTACATTTCTCTGTTTCTTCCTTGCATTTTCAGTTCTCTGCTTTTCCCTTTGGCTTTCTACTGTCCCAAGGGTTTTCACCAAATGCCTTGCTCCTGTGATTGCCTTTTGCTGGATAAGGGAAATACAAATCTTTCCTTACCTGAACAGCTTGCTCATTGAGGCTTCATCCCCAGAGGGACCTTGCTTTGGCACCTTCAGTATGCTATTTGCCTCCTGCGGGTTTACATTATATTCCAGAAATTTTTCCTGGCTCCTTCTCAGGATCATGTTTTTCTCAGTTGCAGGCTCCAGACAATTCCTGTGATGGCTTCCCTGCCACCAACCAAGGCTCTTGCTCTGGTTGCCTTTTTTCAGTCCTTTCTTCCTCAGGTGTCAGTCATAGCCAGAGAGTTTCTAAGGGCTCTGGAATTCATGGCTTCCACCATTCCTATGCTTTCTCTAACCAGACTCCATATGAGTAAACTACAGTGGTTTCTAAAGTCAGTATGCCTCCAGCACTGTCATCCTTTAGACTTTCTAGTTCCTCTTCTTCCGTGCCTCAGACTAGAGTTTCAGTGGTGGATTCTTCAGCTGCTTCTCAACCTAGGGCTTCATTTTCAGCCCCAATCCCCTCTCAGGAACATTTTTCATATGTCTCAGACATGGGGTGGGGTGCTTCTTTCAGCCCTCTCAAGGTGTAGTGTCTCTGGCCCATTCATCTGAGGTTAGACCAAATCAGCATTAAGGAAATGAGAGCTTTCCTTCTCGCCATACAAGTCTTTCATACCCTTTTTCTTCCAGGGCCTCTCAAAATCATTACAGACAATATCACAGTGATGTGGGACATCAACAAACAAGGTGGGCCATTGTCCTACCCTCCTGTGCAGACTAGCTCTTCAAGTTTGGGATCTGACTGTCCAGTATCAGGTGACACTTCAGGCTGTTTATATTCCTTCAGAGCAAAACATTGTGACAGACTCTCTGAGAAGGTCAATAACACAAGCTCACAAATGGATGCTTCACAGAGATGCCTATTTGGGCATTGTTCACCAGTGGGGATCTCCTCGGGCAGAACTTTCTTTTGCCTCCTCTCTGAACAGACAACTTCCACTTTTTTGCACCAGAATCCCAAGTCCTCTGACCTGGAACGTGGACACTGTCTTTTTCTTGGAAGGGGATTTTTTTAAACGTTCCCCACCCTTCCTCTCATACCGATGGTCCTGCTCAAGGTAGAGCAGAATTCCAAAATCTTTTTATTAACTCCCTTTTGGCCCAGACAGCACTGGTTCCCTCTTCTTCTTCTTCTGCATCTGGCCAAGGAAAATCACCACAATTTACCTCACAGGGTGAAACTTCTCACACAAGACAATGGGTCTCTCTTCCATCCTCACTTATCCACTCTACACTGGAAGCTGTGGGTGATAACGTTTTGATCCCTTTTACACGCCTTTTTTCTGAGGATGTGGTTCAGGTGCTACAGAATGCCAGGAAAACCACTACCAGGAAATCCTATTTGTCCAAATGCAAGAGATTTTCTGCTGGTGCTTTGCTTGTAACCATGACCCTCTTTCTGTGAAAAGTCCTCTGGTTGTCCCTTATTCGCACCTTGGATTTGCATAGACAGCTCAGATATTATTTGGATAAGACTAAGGCCATTCACAAGTCTGAGCAAATTTTAATTTCTTTTCATCCTGGATCTCTGCGTTTGGCTGTTTCTAAGCAGACAATTTCTTCATGGGTCTCTAAGCCCATTTCTTTTTGTTACTCCTTTCATGGGAAGAACCCTTCTGCTTCTGTAAAGGCTCAATATCCTTCTAGTCCTATGTTGCAGTGTTCTTTATAGGAGAGATGACTGCTGTAAGCAGTCCCTACATCTGGCCAGTATACAAAAGCCTTTTACCACTGGAATGTACATTGGACATTGCACGTAGGCCTGCAGACAGCATAGGCCATATAATGATGTCTGCACATACCATCCTCAGAACTTCTCTGCTACCACTCTGAACACTGTCTTCAATCGTAGGTCTGCTTGACCGAGTTGCTTGCTGGTGTACCAACCATACAGATAAGTGCCCTGTTGGGGTTTTCTTTTTTACTTTTACTACTGTTTTTGAATGAGGTTACATGCCATCCAAGAAAGGCAAGTGCCACTATGGCAGACAAATCCAACATAAAGGTATTTGCTTTCAGTGCCTTTTCTGCTTAGGGCCTACCCACGACCACAAGTCTTGGCCCTGTCAGTCAGGCATTTGTTCCAAAGACCCCATGGAGCTGCCTTTCTTCTTTTAGCATTATACCTTGAAAATCAGAGGCTTAAAAGGTTAGCGCACGACATTATGGAGGGTACTTCAGGGCCTTCTACTGAGCCTGCAAAGAAGCCGAAGAAACTCAAGCTTGTTACTTTAGCTATGCTTCAGGAATTGTCAGACTGGCAGGCCTTTACACAAGGCATGTTCATTGCCTTCATGGTTTTAAGGCCTCTCTCAGTGGTCTCACTACCTTGTCCACCACTTATTTATTCCCCTCAAAAAAGGGTTAGGGAATAGTTTTTTTTTCTGATGAGGAGGATTCCACAGAGGATGAGTCCTTGGCTTATTCTTCCCAGATAACATCTCCCTTGGATTATGCTTCCCCTGAGGAAGAATCTAATGGCACTGAGTCTCTTTGTTGAGGATGTCACATTTGGGGAGACTATTGCACGCATGAGGGAGTATTTTAAATAGGACTGCTCTCAGATGTCTGAGGTGCAGAAAAGGTACTATGATTTGCTTCAAATGAACTATCCCTCACTGTTTGCTGTGCCTCCTGTTGTACCAGATTTTCTAAAAGGCCAGATAAGTTTTACAGAGTTCCAGAGGACTGTAAATTCCTTTGCAAATGGCCTTCTGCATATCCAGTTGTGGTTTCTGTGGCTGCTGATAAACCATCCAGACTTCTTCCATCCACTTCACTGCTTCCATCTGATAAGGAGAGTAGAATTATGCAAAGGTTGGGGGAAAAGATGTACATCTCAGCTACCCTGGCTTTCCATGCAATCAACAATATACACCTTTACCCTTCTTTCTCAGGCCACTCAGCTTCTCTGTAACCCTCTAGATTCCATAGTTAAGTCTTAGCTCTGTTCTGTTCTGCAGGCTTCTTCTGAGGTGGTCCATCATTCCATTAAATGCAGCTGTGATGCAGTTGAAGCATCTTCCAGCGCTGCTGCACTGGGCTCTGTCTTGAAGAAATATTCCTGGTTGAGGCATCAACCACTCCCTGATGACTTTAAGGCTAAGATTATGGATGCCCCTTTAGATTGTAATACATTATTTGGGACTGCTGCAGCTAATTTGTTTAAGGCACTGCAAGGCAAATGAAAAGAGTTACAGGATTTAAGGCACATTTTTGTCTCTCCAGTTCCTAAATTCCAAAGGAACTACCCTTTTAAAACTGCTTTTGTTAGGAAACAATCTTACACCCTTCCTTCCAGCAGACGTAAGAGGACAGCTAGGAAAGCTCCTGCTTCTAATTCCACTCAGTCTGCACCTTTCCAGCAGTAGCCCTTTCCTGACAAGTGAGGTAGTCTGTGAGTACCACCCATGCCTGTCCCACATCCCCCTCTCTCAGTGTCTCTCCCTCTTCCTCCTAGCCTGGGAACACATAACTCAAGATTCTTGGGTCCTTTCCATTATACACAAAAGGTATTTCATGGTCTGGAATACTTACCTCCCTTCATGGGAATTCCTCAACCACCACGAGAACGTCGTCAGTTCTTTCCAGAGGTGCTTCAGGAGTTGAAATCCCAGGAAATTATCCAAGAAGTTCCAGTGCCCCAAAGAAGAGGAGGTTTCTATTCCAGGATGTTTCTGGTACCCAAGAAGGATGGCCCATGGAGACCCATTCTGGACCTTTCTCACCTCAACACCTTCCTAAAGGTTCCAACCTTTCACATGTTCCCTCTACAAACTTTATTTCCTCTCATCCTTCCACAGGCTTTTGCGGCCTCCCTGGATATCAAGAAGCCTACCTTCATATTCCCATTTATTCCTTACAGGAAATTTCTGCATTTTTCTGCTGCTTCCTTACTTTTTCAGTTCTCTGCTTTGCCCTTTGCTCTCTCTGTTGTACCAAGGGTTTTTACAAAATGCTTGGCTCCTATTATTACCTTCTGCAGAATTCAGGGTGTACAGATCTTCCCTTATCTGGATGACCTGCTGCTGCATGCATCATTCCAGAGACTTTGCAACAGGATCTTCTTTTCATCATTTCCCTTCTGCAAAGGTTGGGTTTCAGAATAAATTTCAAAAAATCCTTCCTCACCCCTTCCCAGGATCACGTCTTCCTGGGGTGCAGGATACAGACAGACCTAATGCTAGTTTGCCTACCTCCTCAAAAAGTTCTGTTTCTAATCAACTATTTCCAAACCCTTCTCCCTTTGCACTCTCTAACAGCCAGGGAGTTTCTCAAGCTGCTGAGATTCATGGCATCCACTATCCCCATGTTGTCTTTGGTGAAATTGCACAAAAGAAAATTTCAGTGGTTACTAAAGACAGTTTGAAGACAGGATCTGCACCCATTGGAGTTTGTACTTCTTCTTCTTCCTTGCGTAAAGAGGGAACTACATTGGTAGATTCAGCAGTTTTCCCTAAACTCGGGTCTTCCTTTACATCCTCCTCTTCCTATTCAAGCCTTGTTCACAGATGCCTCAGACATAGGTTGGGGGCAGCCTTTGCAACCTTGAAGGTACAAGGCCTTTGGTCCCCTTCTGAGAGGTGAGAACACATAAACATAAAAGAGATGAGAGCACTTCTGCTGGTTCTTCAGGCCTTCCATTCTCTTTTACATCCAGGACCCCAAAAAGTGTTTACCGACAACACCACAGTTGTTTGGTATGTAAACAAACGGAGGGGGGGGGGTGAAATCATATCTTCTGTGCAGGCTAGCTCTTATGGAGTGGGAGCTGGCAAATCAGTGCCAGGTTACTGTGCAGGCAGTTTATCTCTCCTCCCATCAGAATGTGGTAGCAGACACACTCAGCAGGTCCATGACTCAATCCCATGAATGGGTGCTACACATGGATGTGTTTCTCGACATTCTCCACCAGTGGGCCACACTTTGTCTATCTCTTTGCCTCTCCTTTGAACAGACATCTTCCACAATTTTAATGCTAGAGTCCCAGGTCCCCTGGTCTGGAAGGTGGACGACCTATCAGTCTCTTGGAAGGGAATGTTTCTGTACGCATTCCCCATCTTCCTTCTCATTCAGAAAGTCTTGCTGAGGATTCAGCAGGACAAACCAAAAATCTTGCTGGTGACTCCCTTTTGGCCAAGACAGCATTGGTTCCCTCTTCTTCTGCACAGAGTCAAGGGCAATCATCACAAGTTATCTCACAGGGTGGATCTTCTCAACACAAGACAAGGGTTCTCTCATACACCCACGTCTGTCAACCCTACATCTAACATTGTGGATAATAAAGTTCTGATTCCTTTCTGACAACTTTTTTCTGAGGGCATGCTTAGGGTTCTGCAGCAGGCCAGGAAACCCAATACCAGGAAATCATACTCATTGAAATGGAAGAGGTTTTCCACCTGGTATCTGTCTCGTAACCTAGACCCACTATCTGTGGACATTCTTTTGGTTCTATCATACTTGTGTGAACTACTGAAGGCTGGGCTGTCTTACTCCTCTGTTAAAGTTCATTTATCAGCCATTTCTGCCTGTCTGCCTTTGTCTCCTCCACTAGATTAGAAGGAGTCCTTCACATAAAGCCATCCAGGAAACCTGTTCCACCTCTTTGGAATCTAACTTTTGTTCTGGAAAAACTCGCTGTGGCTCCTTTTGAGCCTGCAGTCACAGTTTCCCTCAACATTGTACTTGGAAGACTGTGCTGTTAATTGCCATCACCTCTGTTTCTTTGCATAGTAATCCTTCTGTTATGCCCAAGGTTGTGAATGAGTTGTCACTTAATCATTCTATTCATTTGCCCCCCCCCCCTCCCCAGTCACCTATTGAGAGGTCCAACATATCTTGGATGTGCATAGACAACTCAGATTTTATTTGGATAAAACTAAGGCTATCAGGAAATCTGATCAGCTTTTTGTGTTTTTTCATCCCAGGGCTCTGGGATGGCCTGTTTCCAAGCAGGCAATTTCTAATTGGATTTCTAAGGCAATTTTGTTTTATGATTTCATGGTAAGAGTCTTTCTTCCCCTGTTAACGCTCACTCCACTAGAGTTATAGCCTCTTTTGGTGCCTTTTTCAAGGGTTTGGATACAACTTCTATTTTGGAAGCAGCCACTTGGACTTCTGTTCCCACTTTCAATAAACATTACCAGTTGGATGGCATCTCCAGGTCCAGGGCAGGCTTTGCTGGAGACATTTTTAATGGCTTTCTAGAAAGTGCCTCTGCTTCTTCCTCCTCCCTCTCTTCTTCATGAGCTGTAGTATTCTCCCCATGTAAAGAATACTGCAGCATATGAATAGAAAGACATAGAAGAGTTGTTTAAAATCTTACCATAACCATAGATGTCCTTCTCTTCTATGTTGCTGTATTCTATCCCTCCCACCTTCCCCTCTGGTTCATGTTTTTCTATGGATGTATGTTTCGTCAATTTGTTCCTTAAGCTGGGTTCCTACTGGGGCATTCAGTTCTGAGGGTGGTATGTGCGGAAGTCACTTTATGACCTACGCTGTCTGGAGGCCTATGTGTGACGTCCCACATACCCTACAGTGGTAAAAGGCTTTTGTGTACTGGCCGCTCATTGGAACCACTTACAGCAGTCATCCCTCATGCAAAGAATACTTCAACATAGAAGAGAAGGACATCTATGGTTATGGTAAGATTTTACACAACTATTCTCTCTACCAGGGCTGAGGCTTCCTCTTGTGCCTTTTTTCAAAGGCTTATATACTAGTTCCATCCTGGAGGCTGCTTCTTGGTCCTCCACCATACCTTTACTAAGCATTACAAATCAGATGTTTCCAGAGCAAGAGCTGGCTTTGCAAGGGCTATCCTGCATGGTTTTGTGGAGGATTCTTCTGTATCTTTCTCCTTCCAATTTTCTCCTTGAGCTTTTGTACTCTCCATTTAGTGAAGAATACTGCTGCAGTGATATGGAAGGACATAGTACAGTTGTGTAAAATCTTACCATAACAGTAGATGTCCTTCTCTTCTCCGTTGCATTATTTGTTCCCTCCTTCCTCTACCTGTTCTCTTTTCCTATTGTTTTATTTTCCTTTTGGATGCACATGTTCTTCCTCCTTTCCTTGAACTGTTGTTCCTCCTGGGGCTATTCACTTCTGAGAGACGTGTGTGTGTCTGTCACCTTTATGCCGTATGCTGTGAGCAGGAAGCATACGTGTGATGGATGACATCTGTAAAATCCTAAGGCTTTCGTATAGTGGCCGGACATTGGGCTGTCCTTGGCAGGAGATCCCTTTAGTGAAGAATACTGCAACAGTGAAGAGAAGGACATCTACTGATGTTAAGATTTTGCATAACTGTACTTTTTGCCATTATGCTCCATCAGCACCTGCCAGTCATGCTCCTAACAGCGTGTATCTGCCATAATTATGGTACACAAATGGAAAAAATAAATGATAAAAAGGGGGTCAGGTACCTAAATTCTGTGGTAAGACTGCATCTGGAAATGACTGTAAAACAGATGTTCCAAATGAAATTTACCTGTCATTCCGCACTATAGCTAGGGTGGTATGAAAGGCATAGTTGCCCTAGGCATGAGCTGTCAAAGGTGCATGACTGGTACAGCTGAAGAATTGTCAATTTGGCATAAGTGTAGTATCACGAGTTAGTTAAACAGCTGCGGCTGATATTGTGTCTGCATCAGTGAGCAATGAATTTGTTTTAGTGTAAGTATAAGAGTGTGTGTGTGTGTGTGTGTGTGTGTGTATTAGTAAGTGTAACAAAGAACTAAAGGAGCTAGCATAGGTTTTGGCTACAGTTAATGAATGGTACAGAGGATTTTTTTCTGTCAACTCAAGATAGAGGGGAGTGTCACTCTGGATTGCCCAGGAGGTGCCAGCTGACCTTCACTACAGATTTTGCTCTCAAGTTTAAACATCTTTAATAAGGAAATTGTCAGTATTGACACTGAAAATTATGTTTAGCCTGTTCATTGCCTTAAGAAAATTTCCAAAATTCCTAAGCGCAATGTTTCTATATGTAGAGACATGGTAAATTGAAGTACCTGCTTGATTGCCTTATAGTACAGTCCTCTATACACTAGTGCCATGATGTAGAAGTAAAATGCTTATCCTTTTCAGGGTGATCACTTTGATTTTGAGAATGCTTTCATCACTTCATCCCAAGGGATCTGGTTCTTGAGCTCATTACTGGACTAATTACTGCACTGAATCTTCCAGAAGAGGAAGCAAAGGAAATTGATGCAGTTATGATCCACATCACCTCAGGGGCTAATGGATCTCAACCTTTTTTGCTGAAAAAGCAAAGACAGAGAGAGAAAGATAAGGGGCAAAGTACTAGTATATACAACACGAAGGGACAAGTGTGATGCAATTAACATGAAGAATGAAATGTAGGTAGGATTTCACAGATAATAGTTGTGAGGTAGAATTAATTACCAGAATGGGTGATAAAAGCTAAAACATTTAGGGTCTTTATAACAGGGGTGGGATAGTGTGTGGGAGTGGTAATACTTCCTTGGACAAGCTGCATATTATGGTCAGACTTCTTAGACTGGCAAACTTCTTTATAACGCTATAGGTTAGCACTCAGCTAACTGCACTTGTGAGCCATTTTAAACCTAGCCAGTTATCCCATTTGAGAATTAAGGGTCTATATTAGAACACTGAACATTCAAAATTTTGAGTGTTCTAATATCGACCCGTTTTCAGCGAACTCTGAAAATATCGAAGAAACAGAAAACCAAATTTTTCCTAGGGAAAGAATTTGGTTGTCCGTTTTTGTTGCATCTGTATTTTCAGAGCTGTGGTGGAAAGTTACGGGTTGGGTTCAGGTAAGTGTGCGATTGTGTGGACGTGAGGTTTAGGGTGGGTTAGGTAAGTTAGGGTTAGGGCGCAGGTCAGGTAAGTGTGCAATTGTGTGGACATGAGGATTAGGGTGGGGTAGGTGAGTTAGGGTTAGGGCGCGGGTTAGGTGACTGTGCCATAGTGACGGACTTTAGGGTTAGGGTTTGGGTTAAGGTAAGTGGATAGTTAGTGGTGTATGTATAGTTTAGTGTAGGGTTAGGTGTAAGAGTTTAGGTGTATGTGTGTGTGGATTGCTGTTTGTTTGGTGTGCTTGTGTTGTGTGTATGTGTTTTGGAACAGCAAATTTTTTCCCTAGGAAAAAATTCGCTGTTCTGAATGTTCGATGTTTTAAATTTTCGATTCATAGGGTTCGATATTAGACCACTCGAAATTTTGAATGTTTTGTGTTCTAATAAAGACCTGAGAATTAAGCCCTGCACCTTGTGCCTGCATGGTAAAACCCTTAACCATTATGCTAACCATCCAAAGACCCCTTTTAATTTTGTTGCCTGGAAATGTTATCATAATTCCTTGAAGGGAGACACCTGCAGGACAAATATATATTTCAGAGTTGCGTTCTGAATATAGACATTCCAGACGTTAAGGGACTCAAACCCTATACCACAGGAACCACATCTCGCAACCTTAACCTCTGAGCCAACTGCCTGGCTACTTCATGAAATGTAATGTTTGTAATTTACCTTTTGGGCAGTTGAACAAACTGCTGAGTAAAATACCTATGTAGCTGTGTAAACTTGCTGGTTTGCTTGAATCATTCATATAGGGTATATCTTACTCTTCTTGAGTCTGATGATGTTCTTCATGTTTCACTGTTGCAGTCATCACCTGTGGGTTATCCCTGCTGTGGTAGTCCTCGGCCAGCCCAAATACCAGAGTCAGTGTTTTTTCTGCATCAGCTGCTGTTGCCCACAGACTAACATCAGGTCCTCAGTGCTATAAAGCAAGGCAGCCGACGCCATTACATCAGTCTTTCTTGCCGTGGAGCCCGTAGCAGAAGCAGTTCACAAGTGTGCCGGTCGGCCATTAACAGAATTTGAATTACAGCTGAAAATGTCTAGAGTTAAGTACCCCGTTGGGGAGCCTTTTTTCTTGCACTAACCGATGTCAGAAAAAGTTAACAGTTGTCTTGCTGTGGAATGCAGATCCCACACCGAGACTTCCATTCATACTGCATCACTTGTTTAGGCCCAGACCATCACATCCCCCGTTGCCGGTTCTGTGTCCTCTTTAACATGAGAGCCATTTGCCGTAGAGCTCTTACTGTAGACAGGTATTTTCATCTTCCATCTTTGCATTCCCAAATGGTGTCCATCAGCCAACAATCCGTAGACATTCAGAAAAAACATAGAGATAAAGATAGAGACAGACCACACAAGGCTAAGCATTCCAACAACTCTACCACTAAACAGGTCATCAGTTCTCCGAAATTAAATGAGGTGCTTTCGCAGCCCCTGATACTCGATCCGATATCTGTGCAGGCCTCTACCGAGACCCTTTCGGATGCTGCAGAAATCTTCTTTGTCTTCCAAGCCTTTGGCTGTCTCTGCCTCGGTTGGGTCCGGAGCCGCAACACAGGCACCGGCTTCCAAGGAGGCCTCTCGCACTACAAAATCTAGACAAAAATAATGACGTCTTCTCATACAACTACCATTTTTCTCAGACAGATGGATACCCTTAGGCCTAGAAGCCAGGCCACTCCTAGAAAATCTACCTATAGCCACCATCTTGCTCCTGCTCCACCACCTCAAGCGCTTAAAATGGTGGAGTATCTTATCTCCCTTATCAGGGACAACTTCTCAAAGGAAAAGACACCCCTTTCCTGAAATTATGGCAGAACAGGATTCTGAGGAATCTGATTATTCAGATTTTGAAGAGGAACAACAACCTCCGACTGCTTATGAGGATTCAGATGCAGAGGAATCCATCCCTTCTGCCTCCCCACCAGAAGACCTTTCCTTTGGGGAAACCCTTCACACCCTCAGGGAGCATTTCCAATGGGAATCTCAGGACTTCCCCAGTCTAAGAAAAGACTAAGAGAGTTTCTGGACCTGCCCCAGCACAGACCCCTGGCCTTCGTCCCTATCTTGGAAGTAGTGGATGATGTTTTCCATGAATCCATCTTAGCCCCTGATGCCCTCTCACCTGCTCCCAGTAAACCTGACAGGTATTACAGAGTACCGGATTCTCCTGCTGCAGACCCAGAGTTCATTACACAGGTTCCTAAAGGAGCTAAGACTAGTTCTGCCAAGAATCCTATTCCTTATGACAAGGATTCCAGAGCTCTGGACGATGGGGTAAAAGAGTATACACCTCTGCAACCTTAGCTATCAGAGCACTCAACTGTCAGTTCCAGATGTTAAAATATCAACAACACACTTTGGAACATTAAAACAAAAGATTTCAACCTTTCCTGACAGTGCCAATTTGAAAGAGTTAGCAGATTTACTGCACTCTACTTGTCAAGTGGCCAAACAGCCAAACACTCATTGCACTGTTGATATGATGCCCTAGAAGCCTCAAGCAGGGCAGCAATGTCAGGATCTGCATGGTTGAAGGAACAACCTCTCCCTGATCATGTCCAGTCTAAATTAATTGATGCACCCCAGGATAAGGACTCCTTGTTTGGAGTAAAAGCAGAAGAGGTGCTTAAAAAGATGGAAGACAAAGCAAAATCTATGCAAACAGTAAAAAAAATTATTTCATGTTCATTCTCCTAGGTTCAGCAGGAACTTGCCCTCTAAGCAATGGTCCTTCCCTCCACCTAGCAGACAGGGGCAAGGTAAGCCTCACAGGGACAGACCACCCAGGCCCCTATCCCAGGGACAGCAGAGAACCAAACAGTGAACACTTCCACCCCAAGGCAGGGAGTTGTAAGCCATCCTTCTGTGGCAAAAAGTCGCAATGACTCCCTCCCCTCACTCTGCCCTCCTTTCACTCACCAAAAGCTAGGAGGAAGGCTCTCCCTCTGCAAAGAAAATTGGCTTTCTATAACAAAGGACCCATGGGTCTTAAAGATCATTTTTCAGGGATACAAATTCTCTTTCAACGAACTCCCAAGTCCAAGAGGGTACCCAGACTTCCTTCCAAATCAGTGAGCAGAGGCATTGAAACAGGTCCAAACTCTCATATCCCAGGGGGCAGTAGAACCTGTCCCCTCAGATCAAACAGGCAAAGGCTTTTATTCCAGACTATTCCTTGTTCCCAGAAAAAAGGGCACTTGGTGACCCATCCTGGATCTATCCTTTCTGAACACCTCCCTGGTGGTCCCCAAATTCAAAATGCTAACTTTGCAGCAGCTGCTACCTATGCTGACCAAAAATGCCTGATTAGTCACCCTAGACCTAAAAGATTCCTACTTCCACATCCCCATAAGGGAATCCTGCAGGAAATTCCTGAGCTTCAGAGCAGGCTCACAACACTTTCAGTTCTCTGCGCTTCCCTTTGGCTTATCTACTGCTCCCAGAGTATTTACCAAATGCTTAGCCCCAGCCATAGTATTTTGTGGACAGAGGAATATACAGATTTACCCTTATCTGGACGACTGCCTCATTCAGGCAGAGTGCAAAGAAAAGCTGCTCCAGGACCTTCTCTTTGTCAAAACCCTCCTAACTTCCCTAGGGTTCACCATCAATGAGAAGAAGTCAAAGCAAACACCCTCCAGGAAGATCATTTTCTTGAGAGCACTGCTGGATACAGCATCCCAAATGGCCTTCCTATCCCCAGAAAAGCAGAGCTTCCTGCCTCTCTACTTTACCCAGCTGGCTTCCAGAGGTCACCTCACTGCGAGGAAGTTCCTGCAAGCCTTGGGGTACATGGCATCTTGCATCCTTCTAATGTCTCTGGCCAGGCTTCACATCAGAAAACTTCAGTGGTATCTAAAGAACCTTTGGTGTCAGCACTCTCAGCCTCTAAAGACCTCTCTCACTGTGATCCCCTGTATAAGGGCCGAGTTTCTCTGATGGGCAGGCGCCTGTGCCAAGAACAAGGGTCTTCCCCTTCATCCTCCACCCTACCGGGCAGACCATCACCACCAACACCTCAGACATTGCTTGGGGCACTCACCTAGCAGGCAAATGCACCCACGGGCTTTGGGATGCCCAGCACCTTCCCTTACACATCAACCAGAAGGAAATGATGGCAGTACAAAAGGCCCTAACATCCTTCAAACCCCATCTCAGGCCAGTGGTTCTCTTATCAAAACAGGCAACACCACACTAATGTGGTACATCAACAAACAGGGAGGGACCCAATATACCCTTTGTGCAGGCAAGCCATGAACCTTGGGCTGACAGCCTCCTCCATGGGATTACACCTAATTGCTCAGTACCTACCAGGGATCAACAACACCCTGGCAGACCACCTAAGCAGAAACGTATTGTACCCCACAAATGGCAGCTTCACAGAAAAATCTTTTAGCAAGTTACTCAGGAGAGAGAAACTCTGGAGGTGGATCTCTTTGCTTCGCCTCTACCACCAGCTAAAGAAATTCTGTACCAGAAAGTATCACCACCTAGCATGGAAGGTGGATGCCTTGACCTTCCCCTGGAGCTCCCTCTTTGTATACACATTCCTTCCTCTGCCTCTTATTCCCAAGGTACTGATCTCTCGACCAATCCCCAACCTACTCACAACTTACCTCAACTCCTTGAATTATAAATTCTGATCTGCATTCCACTCCTCAGGCTCCACCCATCTCCAAAAACTATCTCTACTTCAAACTCCCATTCCCACTCCTTACCTATTTTAACTCCTTCTCTGTGTTCCCACATCTTTACTGCTCCTTTCTCCTGCCCTTGCCATACTTTGTATTCCTATTCTATACTACCTACCTATTAACTATAACTTCGCCATTTTCCTTTTGCTAGTCTCCTTTTTTCTCCCTTTCACTGAAAACCTTTCACTGTAACTCAGCTCATCCCTACTTACTCTTAATCTGACATTCTATCACAAGCTATATTCTCTGGCTACTTACCTACCACTATGTCTCCTCTACTCAAATCCTTTTTCACATATATCACACTTTTTACCATTGCTATAGCCACCCTAACCTTACCTTATTATGTCACCTTCTTTGAAAATATCTCCCTACATGAACACAATCTTCACCTCCAACAAACTTTACCAACCTCTTCTATCAACACACTCTATCACAGCAACATAACCTGTTCCTCCACCTATCTACTACCAAAATACCACAGAAAGACTCATACATCATTTTATTTAAACAAAAAGTATCAATATAACTCAACTAAAACTCTCAAATTCCATTTAGATTCTCAGCATAGTCTCCTCCTACATGGAGATATTCATCCTAACCCTGGTCCCAATTCTAATTCTAACTTCAATCTAAACAATATTACTTCTCCAACACCATTGCCATGTACTAAAACAGCCAACTCCCTTCTAATTGCTCACCTTAATATTAGAAGTATAAATAACAAAACTCACCACCTTCATGCACTCTTGCACGTACACTCATTCGACATTCTATGTCTTACAGAAACCTGGCTAAAACCCTCTACTCCAGACCATGAAATCACCCCACCAGGCTATAATATTCTTAGATGTGACCGTATAAAGAAGAAAGGAGGAGGCGTTGCCATTATCTATAAATCTAATCTCAAAGTCACCCCCTATAATGAACTTCCTTCACTAGACTCCAAAACCGAAATACTGTCTATCAAACTTCAAATTAACAACAACAAATCAATATATCTAATCTGTATGTACCTTCCCCCAGGAAATAATATCCATATTCTAGAAAACTTACTTAGTTCACTCTCTAATCAACTACCCCAGGAAACTATTATCCTTGGTGACTTTAATATTGACTGGATAACCTGTTCATCCCAGCACCCTACTAGTCATATAAACCTCTATGGGTTCTCTCAATTAATAACCTCTCCAACTAGAATCCATAAACCTAATAAAAAAGAAACTACTCTTGACTGGATCCTTACAAATAACCATCCTAACATTTACACCCCAGGAACACTTCCCGATAATATTAGTGACCATATGCTCACTTATGTTATTAGACAAAAATTGCATATCCCAACTACCCATAACGTCAAGATATCCCGCTCTAATAAATCCTTCAACCCAGACAACTTTCTGACAGAATTGAAAGCATGTGACTGGTCTCCACTGACTAGCCTTGAACTAAATGAAGCAGTGTCCTACTTTAATACTCACTTTCTACATATCCTTAATGATCATGCTCCCATTCGCTCTACTAGAATAAAATCTAAATCGGCACCTTGGCTAACTAAACAAACTAAGCAAAAAATGCACCTAAGGAATAAAATCTGGGCTAAATGGAGAGCTACTAAATGTATATCTGATCACCTACTCTTTAAACAGTTAAGAAATGCAACTAAAAAAGCGACTCTTAAAGACAAAAAGGAATATTATCTCCACCTTCAACAAACAAGTCAACACACCCCTCAAAAATTCTGGTCAGGTATTAACAAACTTCTTAAACCAGGACATTCTACTACTCCTACCCCATCTGGCTTTGACCTCGACAATTCCTCCCAGATCCCAGATTTCTTCAACAAGTATTTTACAGAAACCATTCAAGCCCTAGCGAATTCATTACCCACATCTACTACTAACTGCCCTAATACCTCCAAAGCCTGAACTGATACCTTTCACATTCAACCTGTTGCTACATCTCTTATTTATAAGCTTCTCAAAAAACTTAAACCTTGCACCCCATCTGCTGACCAACTTCCATCAGAATACCTACAAATTGCTGCTGAAGCCATAGACTATCCCATATCCATACTTATTAACAGAACTATCTCTGAAGGAAAAATTCCATCCATATGGAAAATATCTCATATAATTCCTCTACACAAAGGGGGCTCCTCTACTGAACTCTCAAACTTTCGCCCTATTGCCTTACTCTCCCCATTAGCGAAGATTATGGAAAGATGTATAAACAAACAACTTCTTAACTACCTTCTGCAAAACAAACTTATAGCAAATTGTCAACATGGCTTTAGACCTTCTCATAGCACTACAACTGCCCTCCTTTCCTTCTCTGACGCTATAAATAATAATAGGAACAATAATCTTTTCTCATCAGCTCTATTCCTAGACCTGTCAAAAGCCTTTGATATGGTTAATCATAATATACTCCTTGACAAGCTACATCACTATTCTCTTGGTTCACAAGCTCTTCAATGGTTTAGGAGCTATCTCCAAAACAGGCAACAAGCAGTGCTATGGGATAACAACCTTTCTTCCTTACTCCCAGTAAACATTGGGGTTCCACAAGGCTCAATCTTAGGTCCCCTTCTTTTTTCTTTATTTATCAATGACCTGCACTTGAACATTCCCCAAGCCATCTGTATTCAATATGCTGATGATTCAACTTTAATCTGTGCTACTAATAATGTTTCCTCCCTCCAGTCCTTTACCCAAACAGTATTCCATAACGTAGAGAGATGGTTTATGGAACACTCCCTCCTTCTCAATGCCAAAAAAACAAAACTTCTTCTCTTTACTCCTACACACAAATCTCCAACTCCTTTCTTCACTATCTCCTCAAATAATGCAACCTGTATTAACCCAGATATGACCACTCGCCTATTAGGTGTAACTATTGATAACCATCTTAATTTTGATGACCGTATTAACAATACCATTAAATCAGTTAACAAAAAAATAGGTACTCTCTACAGAATTAAACCGTTTCTTACCCCTGCAGCCAGAAATACCTTGGCCCAGACCCACCTGATCTCCACCCTTTTCTATGCCTCTGCTATATATACAAACTTATCTAAATCCAACCTTACCAAACTATCTACCTGTTACAATAGTATAACTAGATTCATTACTGCTAACCCCTTCAGAACTCATCACTGTCACAACCTCAAGCAACTAGACTGGTTAGAGCTAAATAACCACATACTCTATCAACAGCTACTTATCACTCATAAGTCTCTTTTCTACCCTGATGCTACCCCTAGCCTTAAAAAACTAATTTCACCATATAAAAACCTATCCACACTACGCTCTGCTAATAAACTCCTTGTGGCCTTAAATAAATCATATAATAAAGCTGGGGATTCATTATTCTCTAACTCTGTCGGGAAATTCTGGAATCAACTCCCTCATGAAATAACTAACCTAGACTCTACATCCCTCTTCAAAAGACGCATCAAAGAATATCTAAAATCCCAGTGGTTATGCCCTTGTGCTAACCCTGACTGAAATGATTTCATTATTTCCCAAGTTTCCCCCCTCTCCCCTTACTGGTCCTCTAAATAACAGGTTTAATTATTGACTGTTTTATCTTTGATATTGACTCTACCTTAGCATTTTATTTTATTCTCACATATGTTTTCCCACCTTGTGTTCTGCTTATCTATCTTTTATTTAATCTAACTTCAGAATATTCTATACCATGTATTTTACTTTTATCTGACTTTTTCTCTGTTTACATACATTTTGTCAGTTTTAGTTTTTCTTAAATTGCTAAATAAGTCTACACTGGTACTTTTGTATTATGCTTATTTTGGTCTTTTGTAATAATTGTTTTACTTCGTGTATTTGGAGCTTTTCTCCCCGGGCCTCTACTGAAAACGGATATATGTCCAGTAAGACTAGCCCGGTCAACAAATGTAAAATAAATAAAATAAATAATAAATAAGATAAGGGAGGAGAGACCAAAGGCCATCCTCATTGCTCCAGATTGGCCCAGACAGCATTGGTACCCCTTATTTGTGCAGCCTGACATTACAGCCTCCCAGGCAGCTTCCCCTGATCTCAGACCGCTTGACCGGGGGGGGGGGGGGGAGGCTGCATCCAAACTTGCAGAGTCTCAATCTGTCAGCATGGCTAATACTTTAAAAGCAAACAAGGGGCCTCTGTTAAGCAAGCAGGTCCTAGATATTATCACAAAGGCCAGAAGGCCCAGCACCAGAAAATCTTACACAGGGAAATGGAAAAGATTCTGCTCCTGGAGCCAGTCCAGAGGGGGCAGTACCTCACAACCTTCCATCCCTCTTATCCTGGACTACCAAGCGGAGTTACTTAATAGTGACCTCTCCTTCTCTTCTATTAAAATCCATGCCTCAGCCATTTCAGCTCATTTTAATAGAGACCATTCCCCTCTTCTCACATCCTTTGATTAAACAATTCCTCAGAGGGCCTTCTAATATCAGACCTCCCAGAAGGCCACCCACGCCAGCCTGGGACCTGAATTATGTTTTGGAAAAACTAACCTTACCACCCTTCGAACCTGCTGCTTCAGCAGAATTGAGATACCTCTCCTGGAAGGCTGCTTTCCTACTAGCTATCACCTCAGCCAGAAGGGTTCAGAACTTCAGGCACTCATGGCTGTTGAGCCCTTCATCATTTTCCATGCAGACAGGGTCTCTTTGAGGACTAACCCCTCCTTTATGCCCAAGGTGGTATCTGATGTGACCCTCAACCAGGCCATACATCTACCCACCTTCTTTCCTAACCCTCAAAACAGGGGGGAACGAATTCTGCACTCACTAGATGTGTATAGACAACTCAGATACTAACTGGACCATACTAAACCCTTCAGAAAAACAGACCAGCTTCTTGTCAGCTTTGCTCCAGGGGCAGACGGGAAGCCCATTTCCAAGCAAACCATTTCCAAGTGGATATCACACTGTATCCATTTCTGCTACAGACTACATTGGAAACCACCCCCATGTCTATTCGTAGCCATTCCACTAGGGCAGCCTCCACTTCCACAGCATTCTTCAGAGGAGTTCCCACCAGGGACATCTTGGAAGTTGCCACCTGGACCTTTGTCCATACCTTTACAAAGCATTACCACCTACCTCTTTTCTCTAAGGTGGAGAAGGGTTTGCCTCTGCAGGGTATGCTGACCCATGTCTAGGTCTCTAACTAATCCTTCCACCCCTCTTCTCAGCTTTGGGAATCCCCCCACAGGTGATGACTGCAACAGTGAAACATGAAGAACATAGTACAGTTGTGTACACTTACCATAAATGTAGATGTTCAAGTGTATTCACTGTTGCAGTCCTGGTTTCCCTCCCTCCTTCCCCCCTTATATCCTATTTCCTTAGGGAGACACAAGCTTCTCATAGTGGATTTTAGCCACCAGCACCACTTTACCATATTTCCTTGTGCTTCTGACGAGTTAAGGCAAGAAAAACTGATGTAATGGCATTGGCTGCCTTGCTTTATAGCACTGATGACCTGATGTCAGTCTGCAGGTGACAGCAGCTTTGACTCTGGTATTCGGGGTGGCCGAGGACTACCACAGGAGGGATAACCCACAGGTAATGACTGCAACAGTGAATACACTCAAACAACTACATTTATGGTAAGTGTACACAACTGTACTTTCTGCTGCCTGTGTCTACATCCTTGTAATCATGTAAGAACTATGGACTTTGCGTTCAAAGTTTCTCTAAAATAAACTGTGCATTTCTAAGACCTCCATAACATGCACTGTCTCATTTTAATAGGTTCATAGGTTGATATTAGGCTATCTGCCCTAGGGCATTTATAAGCCTAGCCAGAGTGTGTTTGGCTTTCGCCACCCTTTTAGATTAGTTGACTGTGCCTCTGTATAGTAGGTCACAGAAGGTAGCCCTTTTAAGGTTGGATCACAGAAGAGATCCCAGGGGTAAACTTACGATCTCCCATCCACTCGTCAAGATTTCTCTTGAAGAGGGTCAGTGAGGGGCTCTGCCTAACATGGAGTGGGATTTTGTTCCAGAGTGAGGGGAGCCTCTGGGATATCAATCTGTCCCTCCTGCATGTCCTATTTATTTCTGTGCTGAGGTTCAAGTCCCTGGAGCGTGTAGCTCTAAGGGATTTGGATTTCCTGAGGTGAAGCATGTCCATTAATTCTGGGTTGGACATGGCTTTATACGTCAGACACAGATCGCCTCTGAGTAGGCGGTACGCAACTGAGTAGAGCTGGAGTTTCTTTAGCCGAACTGCATAGGGCATCTGTTTGAGCCCCTTGATCCTCTTAGTGAGATACTTTTGGGGTCTTTCCAGTTGCTGCAGGTGTCGGGTAAGGTACATCCCAAACGGGGCATTGTACTCAATTATGGGCCTGATAAGTGATGAATAGAGGGGCACAATGACCGCTCTTGATCTAGATGTGAACCCTTTCGTCATAAGGTGGGCTATATAGAAGGTCTTTCTAACCACTTTGACAACGTGATTGTCAAAGGAGAGATTGCTATCTACTTGGGTCCCCAAGTCCCTAATTACTTCTTCCGTACTTAATGGATTACCACCTATGTGGTCATTTGTGGGCACTTTGTTTTTCCCAAAGGGGATGACTATGCACTTTTTGGCATTTAGCTTTAGGCCATGGCTCTGGCACCAGTTATCCGTCTCTGTGAGACCCTTTTGGAGGATGCTTGTGTCAGCCGGAGAGTCGATTACGGCACCCAGTTTGCAGTCATCTGCGAACTTGGTCAGCCATAGTCCACCTGTGTTAGCCTGTACCTCGGAGAAATATATACCAAACAAGAGAGGTCCCAGGACTGAGCCTTGTGGGGACACCACTTGTAACTGGTTTAGAGTCTGACATGGCACCTGCTATTCTGACCATGTGGGTTCTATCCCTGAGCCAATTTGCAGCCCATCTTGTGACATAGGGGTTGATATTTAAGCTGGTGAGCTTATTTATGATGCCTGAGTGGGGTATTGTGTAGAAGGCTTTTGCGTGGTCCAGGTAGGCTGTGTGGACTACCTTCCATTCATCTATGGCTTTGGTAACTGTTTCAAAGAAGTCGACCAGGTTCAAGAGGTAAGATCTGCCTTTAACAAAGCCGAATTGGGTAGGATCCAGTGTCTGGAGGTTCCCATTGTCTTTGTTTGTGATTTCCATGATGATACGCTCCATAGCTTTGCAGACCAGGCTAGTCAGGCTTATAGGGTGATAGTTTCCAGGGTCTGTTGTGGCACCACCTTTGTGGAGTGGGACCACTGTTGCTGTACGCCATTCCTTGGGTACATATCCTGTAGTAAGGCTGAGATTGAACAGTAACTTTATATGAGGGTTTAGTTCTTCTTGGAGCTCGTGTAAGATGCAGTCCGGGACACCATCTGGTCCCATTGATGCTGTGTTTTTTGCTTTGGAGAGGGCAGCTCTCACCTGTGCATCTGTGATCTCAGGAAGGCTACACTCTGTTGGGATAGACATTTGCTCTTTTGGGGGGGAAGGGGGAGAGAAGTTTGCACTGAACCTTTCTGCCAGGATGTTGGCAATGTCTGTGGGTTCAGTGTATTTTTTGTCATTTTGCACTAACTCAGAGCATATCTGGGAGTTGCCTCCCAGGTTTCTGACATAACTAAAGAAGGCCTTGTGATTATCTTTAGTGTCTTGTGCAATTTTTCTTTCGAAGCTGGCCTTAGATGATTTTATGAGGGATCATAGTTTCTTGTTAGTACTGATCAGTGACGCCTTCCCTTTTTGGGATTTTGCTCTGTCATGTAGTAGCTTTCTCCTTCTGTTGTCTAGCTTATTTATGGCCGGAGTCCACCAGACAGGTCTCCTGCCTTTGGAGGAGTGAGTCTTGGTTTTATTTGGCATAGCATGCTCCATGCATTCCTGTAGGTGTCCATAGAATGCTTTTGTAAAGGATTCTGCATTTTGGGCCGTATTTTCTACTGGCCCGGGGGCTTTGAAGGATTCCACCTCAGTTTTGAGAAGTGTGAAGTTTGCTTTTGAGAAGTTCTTCACCGTGGTTTCCTTGGCTAGGGGTGGGGATGGAATATGGATGTCCAGTGAGATTTGTTTATGGTCTGATCTTACCAATGAGGTGTATACCTCTGGTGTGGAACATAGAGACCCCATGTTGGTGATGATCAGATCCATTATGTTTTCCCCTCTGGTGGGAGTGGTGACCAGTTGTTCCATAGCATTTGAGTTTATAAATTCTAGGAACCATTGGGCGAGGGTGTTTGGGCTTGAGTAGTTTTACCAATCGATGTTTGGGTAGTTGAAGTCACCCAATATAATAGTGTTTGGAGAGACCTTCATATTCTTCAGTGTTCTCAGGAAAGCCGAGTGAGGTTCCTGTGTTTGGGAGGGTGGTCTGTAGCAGGCTACAATCTGAAAGGCAGTTTTGCCCACTGTTAGTTGCACATGGATGGTCTCCGATGCTTCGTGCAGTGCCACTAACCTGGAGGTGTGGGTATCTTTGATAAATATGGATACTCCCCCTCCTTTTGTGGTTCGGTCCGAGTTTTGGGGCCGGAAAGCATGGTATGAAGTATAACCTGTTAGTGCTGGGGTGCTCTCGGGAGCCTTGAACCAGGTTTCTGTTACTGCACAGATATCGATATTCTCCATACTGAGGAGAGTCTCGAGTGCGTGCATTTTGAGGTTTAGACTTCTGGCGTTGAGCAGCATTACCCTTAGTTTTTTTCTTTGTGTTGTCTATGGAGGTGGGTTTGTCTTTTGAGCCTTGCCTAAAAAAGGCACTATGGGGGAGGCAAGAGCCTTTGCCAGTATTCGAAAACCCAGGGGTGACAGGTGCAAGCTGTCCCTAGCGAAGCAACGTGGCTTGTCGAGCATGTCATCCCAGGCTGACAGACACTGGATCCCCTTTGAATGACACCAATACTTTAGCCAATTGTTAAAATTGATCATTTTGTCTTTATACTGTGGCATAATTCTTGGTGAGGGTAAGGTGCTACTCAAGGTCAGGGTCATACTGGCCTGGACTACATGATCAAAGAGCTCCTGTACGTCTTTTTTCATGTAGTCCAGGGAGGTACATCTCAGGTCATTCACACCATCATGGATAATGACAGAGTTATATTTGTACTTGCTTTGGAGTGACCTGAGTGCTTGTGTTATGTGGCGGATCCTGGCACAGGCAGCTTACAGTGACCTTGTCCTTGTTCAGCCTGGTGAGTGGGACATCAGTGTGTCTGACAATAGAGTCACATATTACAAGTGTATTAGGTGTGTTGTTTAGCCTTAAGGGCTGTGACTGTGTGGCACACTGACTTTGTGAGCTATGTGCTACGTGGATATTATTTCGTGGTAGGTGTTGCTTGGATGTCTGCTTTGGAGGTCTCTGCTGCTTAGACAGATTTTTATTAGCCTCTGAGTATGTTTTTGTGTGCTTATGTGTTTGGTTTGCTGATGCGATAGGTCTATGTGAGACTGGATTTGTGGTGTGTGTGGTTACCTTATCCTCCTGACAGGCTGTGCCAGTACTGGGTTGAGAGAGCTTAGCCTCCAGTTTGGCTATATAGTTGCATCTGTCACATATATTTGAGCTTGTTTGGAGGAGGAGTGGGTGGTCTGTATACATAAGGCAGTTGTAACATTGCCTCAAGATTCCCAGATTCACCAGCTGGACTGGAGAGCAAACTCAAAACTGACCTTTGAACATGCCTGAATAATATAGGGAACTACTTGATCAGAAAGAACCAATAGGGAGCAAGTGCTTAGAAGGAGTATAAGAGGATGTAGTGCTTTAGTTTGTGTTTACCTATGAGATTACTTATATGAGCAAATGCAGGGCTTTAGAATGAAAATAGAGTGCTTAATTAGAGATTTAGAGCAGTTCTAAGGGAAAGAGCAGACTTTGTGGAGCCGGGAATAGTTTAAACCTGTTTAAGCGGCGCTGCCTGCATCACCCTCTTATGGTGTTGACTACAGCTACAGATATAAATGATTTAATTGTGCTGGTCATTACAGATTCCAGTTTGATATGTTTTCTTGTGGCCTAGCACAGACAGAATCAGAGGAAGATCAGAGCAAACAACATGACTGAAATTAGGACTCAAAGGGTCACTGATCTAAAGACACCTAGCACAACAATAGTGATTAGGAATCCAGACCGAAGGCTTCCTTGTCTGGGTCCTGAGTGTGGATTTTTCCATTGTGGCAGTTTCTATCTTGTAAGCTACTTCCAGGAGTGAACTTCTCACTAGAAGAGGATCAACATTTTTCTGGATACCTCACTTATCACAAGTACAGTGGTGAAGCTTTTCTCCTAACCAAGCTCCTATGTCTGAATCCATCACTGAAGTTATAGCTGAAGCCGCTACCTACACATTACCTAAGTGTGTATTGTTAATGGAATTTGTAGACGCAGGACTGAATTCTGTTATGGCAGGCATGATTTCTTGAGTACATTTTCCAGGATCTTACTCTACAGAGAGACTCCCACCAAGCAAGAACTTCATGAATAAACTTCAGAGTTCTTACTGCTTTTGATCACAAGTCAGCTAGAAAACAGTTTGAGGAATTTGTTTCTGGTTTTGTGAAAACCTAAGCACATAAATGAAAGCATATTGCAGAAGGTACTGGTTAGACAGAATTCTTTTATATTGTTTCAACAGGCAGAGGCTTCCATACTCATACAGAGCTCCTCAACACTGCTTTCAGAAACAGATAGTCCATCATAAAATCACTGTTCCATCTCCTGGTTCCCACATTCTCACCTAAGCAGAATGCCTCAGACTCTATCCCTATAGCAGTTCTGCCTACTGGTTTGGGATTTATAGAGCAGGTGAGATGACAGGAGGAAGCTATTATTAGTTGTGTACTTCATGGGAATTGATCACTAAAGACCTGTGTGTGTTTCTGTATGGTTCAGGCATATTTTGGAATTAGTAGTGACACTCCCATTTTTCTTGCAGTTCTTCAGTAGACCAGTGCAGGCCCTCTTTCTGCTCCACAGAGGAGCTTTCTCTCCATTCCCACTAACAGAGACATATTGGAGGTTTATTTATGAGTTTCTTAATCCTTAGGATGATTGTAGGGTCCATCCTGCTTTCAGTCATGTAATCATTTAAGCCATGTTCCCTCTTTTACCATTTGTTTGTTTATAGATGATCTTGTTAATTCCAGATCTTATAGGGTAGACAGGATAGTCTTAAAGTTCTATTTGTGAGATTTACAACTGTGCAAAATCCTGTCTTTTAGGCTGACTTCAGCAACAGGTGGTGGTTAACAAATGCCTTTTTGTGTTGACTGTGGCTGTTCAATGCTAACATTTTCTACTGTTCCCTTCTTTGGAAGGATTAAATGCTGACTGTTGGCAGAGAGCGCAGATGTTTTATCACTTTCTGTCTCTCTCTGTTTAGACCTTCTGTGACTACTGCCTTTTTATCATTCATTAGGAATTTCCATAAACTTGTACTGATTTTCAGGAATAGTACAAATGGGGACAGACATTCACTGAACACAGAATGAGTGAGCTGTATCACAGTGTGTTTTCCCTTCCTGAATTTTGATGGGGATGTTGCTACAGTAATTGTAGTGCATATTACAGTGCATAATGCATTTGAATTACATAGAATTTATTAACTGTCTACCCAATACACAAGTTACTGTTTATAAAATTACTAAATAAAAATATATATTTTATACCAATATATAAAAAAATAAATACATGTAATAAATATAATACTACTATATATTGTATACTGTTTACATATATCATGATAAAACACAATTGTAATAAAAGTTGTTATAAAAAATGTTAAAATTGTTAAAATTATTTATTTATGTACTGTGCTGATGAATTCACTTTAGTCTAACACTAAAAAGGGCTTTATACTAATAAAATCATTTATACCCGGGGGGGTGGTTGCATCTAGGCAAATCTGCCACTTACTTTCTAACCAGGCTAGGTACGTTTTCCAATTTCCTCCTCTATCACTAACATCTACCTGATCAATAATAGCAAAATAAAAGTTATGTTCACTTCCCTTTTCTAAGATGTGTCTACTTAATGCATTCTTAGTATTACCCTTCCTGATACTATACAGATGCTCATATATACGGGTTTTAAGTTTCCTCTCAGTCTTTCCTATATAGTACACTTCACATTTCCCACACACCGCTATATAGACAATCCGCTTGGTATTACAATTACCCTTCTTAGCAAATACCACCGATTTAACAGTGTTCTTAAGTCTCATTGTACATTTATTGTGAATGTATTTACATTGACTACATGCACCACAGCATGAGGTACCATTCCTACTGTTTCCTAAATAGTTCTTTTTCTTAGTCTCTATCATTCTTTTTAGGTTAAAACCAGTTTTGTATACTATCGAAGGTTGTGTTCCAATTATGTCTCCAAATGGTACAATTGTAGTGATGATGTCCCAATGTTTTTTCAAAATTTCAATCACAATATTAGTATATGGATTGAATCTAATAATACAAACTCTGTTGTCTCGATCTGAATGGACTTTAGTACAAAGCAAACTACCAGTGCCCAACAGTGGTACGTATTTACCACCCCATTCTTTCTCAACATATGACGTAATGTTGTACACCATATTTTTAGGGTAACCTCTGTCTAGAAATAAGTTGGTTAGAACTTTTAATTCTTCATTCATAATCTCCATAGTTGAGCACATTCTGGCTACCCTAATACATTGGCCTTTGACTACATTACGAAAAATGTGGCCAGGGTGACAACTGCTATAGTGTATATAGTCGTTTGAAAACGTTGGCTTTCTGTATATTCTAGACTCAAACCCTTGTTCTGTAATACTAATCCAAGTGTCCAAATATGCTATTCCTTTTTTGTTGTACTGATAGGTAAATTGGAGGAATTCTGTGGTGTGGTTAAGGTAATCTATAAACTCCTGGATCTTCTCTTCTGGACCTTTCCATAAAATGAACATATCGTCCAAAAACCTAGTATATAGTACAATGTGCTCGTGAAAAACACTGGGAAATATAAACTTGTTCTCCCACTCGAGCATGACCAAATTAGCAAAAATGGGGGCACAGGAGGCCCCCATTGCCACACCCCGGGTCTGTAGAAAGTATTCGCCCGAGTGGAAGATGTAGTTGTGGTCAAGGACCAACCCCATCATGTCCATGATGAGGTTGATCCTATCCCAACTGCTACCTGAATACTTTGTCATGCTGTTACAAAAATATTCAAGTCCGGTAGATGCAGGTATACTAGAGAATAAATCTTTCACGTCTACTGTAAGTAGGATCAAATTTTCCTGCCAAACTTGGCTCAAAATCAAAAACATTCAAATTAGGGGTAGCTATAGACCATTGGATGAAACATATCTACACTAAAGTCAACCATATAGTAAAAGATTCATGGGACTTTCTGAGTAAACTAACGAAAGAAGTCCTTGACTAAGAAAAAGAACTATTTAGGAAACAGTAGGAATGGTACCTCATGCTGTGGTGCATGTAGTCAATGTAAATACATTCACAATAAATGTACGAGACTTAAGAACACTGTTAAATCGGTGGTATTTGCTAAGAAGGGTAATTGTAATACCAAGCGGATTGTCTATATAGCGGTGTGTGGGAAATGTGAAGTGTACTATATAGGAAAGACTGAGAGGAAACTTAAAACCCATATATATGAGCATCTGTATAGTATCAGGAAGGGTAATACTAAGAATGCATTAAGTAGACACATCTTAGAAAAGGGAAGTGAACATAACTTTTATTTTGCTATTATTGATCAGGTAGATGTTAGTGATAGAGGAGGAAATTGGAAAACGTACCTAGCCTGGTTAGAAAGTAAGTGGCAGATTTGCCTAGATGCAACCACCCCCCCGGGTATAAATGATTTTATTAGTATAAAGCCCTTTTTAGTGTTAGACTAAAGTGAATTCATCAGCACAGTACATAAATAAATAATTTTAACAATTTTAACATTTTTTATAACAACTTTTATTACAATTGTGTTTTATCATGATATATGTAAACAGTATACAATATATAGTAGTATTATATTTATTACATGTATTTATTTTTTTATATATTGGTATAAAATATATATTTTTATTTAGTAATATTATAAACAGTAACTTGTGTATTGGGTAGACAGTTAATAAATTCTATGTAATTCAAATGCATTATGCACTGTAATATGCACTTTAAAATCAATATACTCTATGTTTTTGGGACAGTTTGTTATAGACATATGGACCTAAATGGTGAGAAGTTTGTTTGTAATTTTATTTTATTTTATTTTATTGTTTGGCGCCAAAATGTACTTAAAAAGGAAGTGACATGGTTCGAGAAATGGTTCTGATGAAATCTGGGAATGCAGATGAAAGCGCTTAACCTTTTGAATCTGATGTGCTTTGTGGTGCTTACTGTGGATTAATAAAATTGCGTGAAAAAAGGAAACAGTCTCCTGAAAACTAATTCACGGCTCGAGTCCAGACGATCTACACTGTCATTTTTTGAAGTTATTGTCTTATTTGCTTCACTTACAGTAATTGTAGTGGACCATTTACAATCCAGGGAGTAGTTCATGTGCTGTTGAATAAGTGAATTGATCACTTTAGTGAAATAGGTATTTTTGCAGTATAGGTTCATGGTTGATGTTCATCATATGGCTCACTGCTGCAGCACCCTTAGTTATGTGTGTTATTTCCTGCTAAGGATATAACAACTGGCCAGCTTCCAAAACTTTCAGAGCACCTTCCATGAGTCCATACCATTAGTCAGCTTTGGGCACCAAGCCCTTAAGAGCTTTCCTGCCACCAAAAAGCATTTGCATTCTGGGCTTTCATGGCTGGCTAATGCTGTTCAAGTGCTAAGCACGTAAGTTACCTTCAGAGAAAAAAATTCCTCTTTACATTTTATGATAGAATTCATACCTTTTCTGCAAAGTGCAATTTTTAAGACTTTTAATTACTTTTAAATGGGAGTGCCACTTTTTTACTTTAGTGGTAAAAAGTTTATAAAATTAATTTTAAAGTACTTTTTCTGTGGTAAAAGGCGTGTTATTTTACTGTTGTGGGGCAGATGTAAGTGTTTAAAGTGCTTTCTTCTGTGGTTGTAAGGGGAAAAAAGTTATTTTTTTTATAACTTACCTGTTTACCAACTACTGCTACCAGGCTTCCCAGGGAATCAGGCATATTTTTCGGCTAAATCTTGGAACAACCTACCATTTTCTCAGTTCTTCCTGTCACAAAAAGAAGACAATTATTAAACAGACTTTGCCTACATAGTTGGCTGGTATAGGGCTTCATTCACAGATGGGTGACTCTGCTGTGGACAAAACTGGTTTCTCAGACCATTAATCTTTTTCACTGGCTAATGCCAGTGTAGTCACTACAGCCACCATGGACCTGGAGTTAGATATGTCCTTTGCGGCTGTAAGAGCGAACTTATGAGCAAGGCTGAGCTATTCTTATTGGTCTTGTGAAATGGGGCAGAGAATGCCACTTTGCATAGCTAGAAAGCTGTACTTGTCCCTGGGGAGGTTGTTCCTGTCAAAAGTGGGTCTGTTTCTTCAGAACTGTCAAAAATGAAAAAAAAAAAACTTAAGACATACCTTTTCTCCTCTCTCTTTTACTTTGAACAGGAGTAATTTATGGGGTTTAGCTCAGGGTTTTGTTCAGGGTCTTGACCATACCACTATAGCTGCTTCTGATAAAAGAAAAAGAGATTCTTTATTTTCTAAAGATGTTTGATATTTCGAACCTCATAGTGATTGTGAAGACACAAATTCTGTTTTGTCTCCCCAGACTCCTGATTCAGATTTTGAGGAAAACGTGGTTTTCACAAGTCCCTTTGAAGGATTCTCTTCTCTGAAACTGTTTCTAGAATGAGTCATTTGTCTCGGTGTGAAAAATCAAGACATTTCCTAGCCCTAAAAAAGTATTATGATTTATTACAACTGGGATTTCCACGATCTATCTCATTTCCTTTTGTTCTTTCAGGAGTGGAAGATGGTTTGTTACAGCATGTAACTTGCCTGACAGCAAGCCTGTTGCCCTCAAGAAAGCAGATTGTATAATGCTCATTAGTCTTTTAAGTTTTAATATACCCATCTCAGATTTGAATCAACAGTTATTGCTTTAGTAAACCCATCTGCTGCTAGGCATTTGGTTAATATTAATACTTCCCCTTCTGACAAGGTTCTTCTGCAACACTTTTTAGGATTCTCACCTGACAAGCCCAATGCTAAAGTGTATGCTTGCCTCTTTTGTGAATATGAGGAATACTTTGACACCTGTTTCCTCTTTTGATGAGAAATCTGCTTTGTGTAATTTGTTTGCTTCTGTATCTCAAGTGGCTACCAGTTGTTTGAAATAATAATATGATTCTCCTGTTACTTCTTTCAGGGCTGCTGCCACTGGAACTCTTATGAAAAGGTTTGCTTAATTGCATTCTCAGAATCTCCCAGGAGATGTAAAAAGTAAAATGTTTAATTCTCCTTTGGAAAGAGGTCCCACAAAAGTGTGAGTGAGGTAAGATGATTCAGTAGATCTCTCAGATTTTTCAGCCCTCATTCTCCAAGTTTGCAAAGGGATTTAATACTAACACTATGTCCTTATTTAAAAAGCAAAACAAACAGATCCAACAAGCTGCTGGTGAGCAAATGTTTAAAAAGCAATGGCAGGGGCATTCCAAAAAGAAAGCAGGAACCTCCAGAGCAAAGAACATTCTAACAAATTTCAATGACTGTGTGAAAGACTTTCTTGCCCCCGTAGCATTTCCTTAATTCTTCCAGAAAGTGTGAACCCAACCATGTCTCTCTTTGGCAACAGATAGTTTAAGACAGACGGGTTCTGAGAGTAATCCATCAAGGTTACAGATGACAGTGAAAATCTCCCTCCTTTTCGATGAATCTTCCCACATCCACTAGACCAAACTCTTCTTTTCCTTCCTGTCATTCAGCACATGTTTTCCCAGGGAGTGACAGAAGCTGCCCCTACTCCTCAATTAGAAGGGTTTTATTCAAGGATGTTTCTGGTGCTGAAGAAAGATGCTTCATGGAGACCAGTTCTAGATCTTTCTTTTCTGAACCTGTTTGTGATAGTGCCCCAGCCACTTTGCAGCTTATTGCTTACTCTTTAATCCTCCTTTGAATTTTCTAGAACCTTAGATTTAAAAGATGCATATCAGCACATTCCTGTAGATCCAGATTTCAAATGTTTCTTAAGGTTTTCTGTGCCTGGTTCACACTATTACTTCTCTGCATTATCATTTGGTCTAGCCACTGCTCCAGTGGTATTCCCAAAGTGTCTAGTTTCTGTGACAGCCTACCGCTGACTGCAAGGTATTCACATTTTTCCTTATTTAGACAATTTTCTTATTATTTGCAGAGTCTTTTTTTCAAAGTTTCAGGAATCTCTCACCTGGGTAAGGGATCTCCTACACATACTGGGGTTCCAGGAGAATTTACAAAAGTCTTGTCTGACTCTTTGGCACATGATTGTTTTCCTGTGTTGCTCCTGGACCCACCAGTTCAAAGAACCTTTCTTCCACAGGAAAAAAGTAGATCTGTATCTATATCTGTTCTAGAGTTTTTCACTCAGATTATTGTCTCAGCAAGGGAATTCCTCAGGATTCTGAGTCTTACAGCCATCTGTAATTTTAACAATACCTGTTGTAAGACTCCACATGAGAAACGTTCAATGGTACCTGACATCTGCATGGCCCCAACTACAACATCCACATTTCAGATTCCAGTTTTGAGATTTGTGAAAAAGGAGATTTTTTTGGTAGAGACACTAAATTTCTCAGAATCCAGGTCTCTCTGCTTGGGGAGCAGTATCTATGGGGATAAAAGTGAAGTGTCTTTGAAACAGAAAAGACAGATCAAAACATGTAAACATAAAAGAGATGTCACTTGTCAATGCTGACATCTCTCTGCATCATCTGTGGTCCATGAGACCTCGTCATGTATTTACAGACAACACCACAGTGATGTGGTAAGTAAGCAAGGGGGAACTGGGTTTTATCCTCTGTGCATACTACCCATGGTATCCTGGGATATAGCTTTTCAGCACAATCTCATTCTACAGGCATCTTACATACCATTAGATAAGCTGAGTAGGACCAGGACAGACTCTCATGCATGGAAATTGAATCAGGGATCTTCCAAGAACTGATCAAATTGTGAGAAACACCTCAAACAGATATATTTTTTGCATTCACTGCAGTCATTTAACAAAATTCTGCTTCAGACTCCATGCAAGAAGGCCTGGAAGGCAGATGTTTTGTGTTTTCCTTGGACAGGAATGTTTCTTGGTGCTTTTCCATCCATTCTACTAATATTCAGGGTTATTCTGAAGATTCAGAAAGGCTCCCCAAAGATCCCTTCTGGTCTAGTCAGAAGAGGTTCCTCCTTCCTTTGGAAATGGCCAGGGGCAATTACTATAAGCTTACTCACAAACTGGATCTATTCACTCGATAACAAGGGTGTTTTATGCATCCCAACCCCAAACAACTTCAATTGACTGCCTGGATGACAGAAGTCTAATACATTTTATGCACCTTTTTTTTCAAGGACATGCAGAATAAAGGATACAAAAACACCTGATAGTAGAAAATCATACATTCATAAATGGGGAAGGCTGTCTCGTTGGTACCAAGAAAAGAACCAGCACTCATTTAAGGCTATTGTTTCTCTGGTTCTACATTATTTGTGCGAGTTACTATCCTCTAGCTTGTCTTAACTCCTCAGTCAAGCTTCATTTGTCGGCCATTTCAACATGTCTGCTCACAGACCCCTCCTCTTTCGATGCAGTCTCTTATTAAAAATGTTTATTTTCTTAACATTATCTTTGTCAGGGCTTTAGCCTCCCCCTGTGTCTTGGCATGAAAGATCTGAAGGGCTTGGTGCACACACTTGACTTTTTAGTCAGGTCAGCTTGAGCTGGCTAATGGTTTGAACACATGGAAGGTGACCGAAAAACTTTTGAAGTTTGGCTGGCTGTTGCATGTTTAGCAAGTTATAACCCCTATACCAAAGGCTACCGCAGCAGTATCATTCGTACTTCTGCTGTTACTGCAAATTTACTTATAGAGCTGCACTTTCTTTACTGTCTCTGCTTGATTTGATGTCGGGTTGCATTTTTATGGCTCCTTCTGCATACTTTTAGATGCATTTATTGCACACGCATGAGAATAAAAGTACTTAAAGGGTCTTTGTGATTTTTCTTTTTGGATCTGCTGATAGTTTTAGGGCTCTGCTGCTGTTCTCTGTTTTAAGATGTACAACACCAAACTTGTAAGCAGGTGTCCCTTCCTTTAAGTCAGAGGCATGTATCCTGATAACTGATTTCTTCCCAGTGTTCATGATCGATTGATCTATCTGTCTATCTATCTATCTATCTATCTATGTATCTATCTATCTATCTATCTATCTATCTATCTACCTGTCAGTCTGATGGTCAGATGGACTGATACTTGTGAACCATATTCATTCTGCAGTCCATCTACAGGATAGTGTATTTCTAGTCAAAGCTCAGAAACATCTTTGCTTGGAGCGAATACAGAATGAATTATACATTAGGATACGGCATATACAGTGATCAGTAATGTATGTAAAAGTCCACAAACTTTTTTCTGTATCTGGTAGTCTATAAACGAATGACTTGAGCAAATAGATTTCTTGTGTAATCTGTTTTAGCAATCCTCCTGCATATCCACAAAACGAATAGTACCAGATACAGTATCTTGCCTGTGATATAAATAGGACCTGCTGGAGAGATGGGTAACCCTGACTAGAGTATCTCTCACTGTTAGTCTTGCCCAACATCATTTTACATCTCTCTTTCTTCAACTTTAAGGCCACAACCTTCTAAGCTGACTTATTGTACCTATGAACAAAAGAATTGGCCATCTTACTGTCTTATCAACAAGTTACTACCCTTCAACTAATTCTTCCAGTCCCATTTTTAAGTAGTTTATTCTCTTGTTCCTGCTCATTACTTTGCTTTGGGTGTTACCACATACTTCTAAATCCTTTTCTTTCTTCTCATAGTGGGAAAAAAAAATGTTACCACGGAACACATGTTATTGTCTAACAAGCTTCCTGTAATTAATGTTTAATGTTCTGTTTGTATATGTCTTCTATGTGGAGCTTTTCTCCCCGGGCCTCTACTGAAAATGGACATATATCCAGCTAGACTAGCCTGGTCAACAAATGTAAAATAAAATAAATAAGTAAAATAAATATCGATGTTCTCCATTTTTAGGAGTGCCTCGAGAGTGTGCATTTTGAGGTTCAGACTTCTAGCATTGAGTAGCATTACCTTCAGATTTTGCATGCTTGTACCTGTTATGGTGATGGTTTTGTCCTTTGAACTTTGCCTAAAAAAGGCACTGTAGGGGTGGCAAGAGCCTTAGCCAGTAACCTGAATCCCAGGGGCGAAAGGTGCAGACCATCTCTGGCAAAGCATCATGGTCTGTTGATCATGTTGTCCCAGGCAGACACATACCGGATCCCCTTTGAGCTGCAGCTGTGAGGAAATGAACATGCTTTCTGCCCTAGAGGCAGCAATTGTGAGCTCAAGAGAGCCACCGAGTGGGGAGGATGGTATTCCCAGACGTAGAAGGTAGGCCATCTCACAGAACCAGCAAGCAGATGTGCTTCCTACCACCCAATCCTTACTGGGGAACAGAGGGCAGATTGAGATTACATGGCATGAACAAATGAGCAGTAGAGCTCATGCCTAGCTTGAGAATGCCTGTATCCCATCCACCCTGAATGAATGAGCCAATTTGTCCAGCTAGAGATATCGGGTAAATTCCTGCAGGGACTCAAAAACAATCTTTTGTCAAGCCCTGTGCATTCTTTCATTTTATCAGACTTTGTAACACTGCTGCATAAGGAGATACTTAGATTGTTGCACCCAAAATAGATAATCTTGCATTTGTGACCTAAACCTTCACCTCTCTGCCCTGCTATAGAGAATTTCTAGGTATGATTCCTCCATCCAGACTTGAATATAAAACAGTGTAAGAAACTTCTCATTGTGGATGATTTTCAATCCATATATATCTAGTTAATTACTGTATATGAATCAGATCAGATAATGGTAGTAGAAGTAATGAAATTAAACTTGTCCTAAGTCAAAAAATAAAAAATATATAATATGAAATATTATACAGAATGACTAAGTATTCAGAAGTAATCCAAGCAGGGTAGACAGTCTGTTTCCAGTTGAAAATCCTTTATTAAGTACACAGACAAGAGATCCAGGTAAAACAAAGGTAACAACAATAGTTTCCTCACAAGTTTCTAACTATATATACTTTTTATCAGGCAAGGGAGTGGTTTATTGTGTTGTAAAACACAATGTCTTGGTATACATGTTAAATTCACATCCCTTCCCCCATCAGTGTGACATTTGAGCTGGTCCTGCCCTACTTGGTAGCTGTCATAATAATATAACCCTTATGTCCTTTAAATAAAATTAATAATGATGTGGTACCTCTTATTTAACCAGATTATTAAGTCTGTGATTTTTATCCAAGACAATATACTACATGGCTAGATATATATAAAAATATAAACCTTAGACCATTTGGCAATCTGAAAAAATATATACATATACATTTTACATGCAAAAAAAAATCCATTGTACAAATCCTATTCTATTTCCATAACCTATTGTTAACAAAGATCATTTTCATCCTTCTAGATACTTCAGGTCTGTGTATAAGAACCCTAAAACTACTTACAAAAATATTATTGTATAATTAGCTAGTATTGTTATTACACATCATTTCGAATAAGGTGGAAAAAATAAGAAAAAGAAAAGATGTATAATGATAGAAACAAAATATACACTTCAATTAAAAATTATTTGGCATGCTATTTAAAACCATCTGGAAGAATAACATAAAGTAAAATAAAAGTAGTTGTGTAAACAATTTGCCAATTTTCTAAGTTCTAGTACACTTTTAAGTGAACAGTAGTAGTTTAGTCCAGGCTTCCTAAAAGAGTTCTGCTTTAATTGCCACATGAGTTCACGTTTCTCCAGTATATTCAGGATGTAACCTTCTAGAGGTAGATCAGGTACTGATAGACCTTAAATTGTTTGTGAGGAAGCTCAACTTAAAGATACAGTTTCATGGCAAAATTCATGACATTAAAAATAAGCCGATTGATGAAACTATAAAAAGGCCTAGCAGCTATTGTCCACCACTACTTTCTTTGTAGTTAGGTAATGCTTATGTGAACAAGTGCATATGAACTACAAAGCTACACACTCATTAACAGCTGGAAAGCTTCTTATTATAAGGCTGTACTAGCACTACATAATGAAGCAATACAACTAGGTAGATGTAGAAAAAGATGCTTCTGTTATGCTGGTTTCATTCCCCTTCCTAGTTATGAATGTTACCACATACCAGTCAAAGCATGCACTAGGTCAGTGAAGAGAGCAGAGAATATTTATAGGAAAATCCTGAAGTTACCAGGAGGGTGGTTGGTCTAGAAAAAATCTGCAGTTTACCTTTGCTTACAGACCATATCAAATGTGTTGTATTTCCAGCATTCAACGAGGATAGTTCCAAGTCAGTTCATAGGTTCTTAGGTATATACTAGGCTAAAAACCACTAGGGACTTTATAAGCCTAGCCACTCAATCCAACCCAGTTGTGTCCCTATGTATCATGGGCATTTAATAGGAATGGGTATGTTAGGAAGTTTCTAGAGGTTATCTGGGGAGGTATGTTAGTTTGGGCATTACTGTCTGCTTCTGTCAGAGAAATGTAGACCAGACCCAGGGTGAATTTCCCATCTATTGGTCAAGGTTATGACTTAGGATTAGGGATGGATCTACTGGTTATGATGGTATTTATTTTGCAGTTGGGCAAAAGGCCATCAGAGCTGAATCTGAGGGTGCCTTGTATACCAGGCACATGCTGCTTCTGAGTAACCTATAGGAGACAGAATTGAAAACCTTATGGCCATTCCACCACTAGTACTAAAGTCCAACTTCTAAGTTAGTTTCTCAAGAAGGGAGTACACCTGTCACAATTTTGTTTCACTTTTGGGGGTACATAATGATCCTAACCTTAGTGCAGCCCCCCTCCCCCAGCTCAGGACATGTAAATAGCAAGCACCTCCTACCCTCCCATCCTTTGGCTGTAGTTACATCCATTCACCTACACGCAGTGAGTCAAATGTGTGTGTGGTATGAAGGCACCCCTAGGGTTGGAAAACCCCTTATAAAAATGTGTATATACATTACAATAAACAGTTATGTGGTGGTGCAAGATGGAAAAGGATTAAAGTTGACCACTATATAAAGCTAAGCTCAGTGAACCCCGTTATTAGGCAGTATATCAATAATCTGTGTTGCAGTAATGCATCATTGAATCTACCATAATAAACACCCATTTGAACAGATAAATTAAACAGTCTTGAAAATGAAATCCAAATATAAGTCTGTTAGAGATAGCTAGAGGAACCACAGTCCATGAATCAGAAGAATGACCACAGGCTTCTGACATGCCAAGGCAAGCTGTAGAAAGCTCTCATCTTTGCTGCTACGCAGGTCAGTCAGCAAACAAACTCAGCTTCCCAGTTAGTCTGTGGCTACACAATTAGCACTACATAGGTATTAAGTCTACAAATTGATGAAAACATCTGGCTATCATAAAAGGATTAGCAATATGGCAGTCATGAGTCTTATAACATACTTAACAATGTAAATGTAGCAGCAATTTATATAGGGTCATTCCAGGTATCATGTTCTGTGTCTATTTTGTCTTTAGATTATGATCCTGTAGAATCAAGAGACCACTTGTGCTGTATCCTTTACAGCACTTTTAGGGCCCCTGAAAATGTAATTTCAAACACCTGCTTGAGTTGAGCACAATATTCCTTACCTTACTAATGCTGGAAGGGGAGTTTGAAGTCAGAACCTCTCCTGTTGTGCTCAGATAACCAGGCCCTGGAGTGGTGCATAAAAGAGGAGTAATACTGAACATAGGTTCATAGGTTCATACTAGGCTATCTGCCCGAGGGCATTTACAAGCCTAGCCCATCGTTTTGTGGCTTACGCCACCCCTTTAGTATGGGGAACTATACCCATTATTTTGCTGTGCCTCTGTCGAGCAGTGACACTGAGGTAATCCCTGGGGTATATCTGCGATCTCCCATCCATTGGTCAAGATTTCTCTTGAACAAGGCCAGTGAGGTGCTCTGCCTCACATGTACCGGGATTTTGTTCCACAGCATAGGGAGTCTTTGGGTGATGAATCTATCCCTCCAGCACGTCCTATTAATAGCCGTGTCGAGGTTTAAGTCTCCGCCCTTGTGGCTCTGATGGATCTAGATTTTTGAGGTGAAGCATATTCATCAAATCTGGGTTTGACATGGCCTTGTATGTTAGGCAAAGGTCACCTCTGAGCAAGCGTGGCGACTGAATAGAGCTGGAGTTCTTTCAGTCTGGCAGCATAGGACAGATTTTTGAGACCCTTTATCCTTTTGGTGAGGAACTTTTGTGGCCTCTCCAGCTGCTGCAAGTGCCGGGTCAGATACATTCCGAATGGGGCATTGTACTCAATCATTGGTCTGATGAGTGATGAGTAAAGGGAGACTATAACCTCCCTTGATCTAGATGAGAATCCCTTCATGATAAGGTGGGCAATGTAGAAGGTCTTCCTAACTACTTTAGCTACATGGGTGTCGAATGACAGACTACTATCAACCTGGGTCCCCAGGTCCCTGATAACTTCTTCTGTGCTCAGTGGATTGCCACCTATTTGGTAGCTAGGGGCAACCTTGTTTTTCCCGAAGGGTATGACTATGCATTTTTTGGCATTTAACTTTAGGCTGTGGCTCTGGCACCAGTTATCCGTTTCTGTGAGACCCTTCTGAAGGATATCTGTGTCAGATGTGTTTTCTACTATGGCACCCAGTTTGCAGTCATCTGCAAACTTTGTCAGCCATAACCCTCCTGTGTTTGCTTGTACTGGAAAAGTAGATGCCAAACAAGAGTGGGCCCAGGACTGAGCCCTGTGGGACACCACTTGTGACAGGCTTTGAGTCTGACATGGCGCCAGCAACTCTGACCCTGTGGGTTCTGTCACTCAGCCAGTTTGCAACCCATCTTGTAATGTATGGGTTTACATTTAAGTTGATGAGTTTTTCAATGATACCCGAGTGGGGTATTGTATCGAAAGCCTTAGCCAGGTCTAGGTAGGCTGTATGGACTGCCTTTCCCTCATCAATGGCTTTGGTGACTGTTTCAAAAAGTCAACCAAGTTTAAAAGGCATGATCTGCCTTTGACAAAGCCAAACTGGGTTGGATCCAAAGTCTGCAAATTCCTATGTCTTTATTTATGAGGTCCATTATGATCCTCTCCATGGCTTTGCAGATAAGGCTTGTCAAGCTAATGGGCTGGTAATTTCCAGGGTCTGTGGAGGCACCGCCTTTGTGAAGTGGGACCACAGTTGCAGTGCGCCACTCCCTGGGTACGTATCCAGAGGTAAGACTTTGATTAAACAGCTGTCCTAGCTGTGGGTTTAATTCCTCATTGAGTTCGTGGATCACACAGCCGGGGACACCATCAGGTCCCATGGATGCTGTTTTTTGCTTTGGAGAGAGCAGTTCTCACTTGGGCGCTGGAGATGTTTGGGGGGCAGCACTCGTTTGGTATAGATATCTCTCCTTTTGGGGGGGAGGGGGGGAGAAGTTTGCACTGAACCTGTCAGCCAGTATGTTGGCAATGTCTGTAGGATCAGTAATCTTCACATCATTTTGAACTAGTTCTGAGCATATCTGGGAGTTTCCTCCTAGGTTTCTAACATAGCTAAAGAAGGCCTTATGATTGTCTTTTGAGTCTTTAGCTATTTTTTCTCTCGAAATTTGCTTTGGATGATTTTATGAGAGCTCTTAGTTTTTTACTTATAGTGATCAAGGGTGTCTTACCTTTTAAGGATTTTGCTCTATCTTGTAGTAGCTTCCTCCTTTTGTTGTAGAGTTTGTTTATGGCTGGGGTCCACCAGACTGGACGCTTGCCTTTGGTACAAAGAGTCTTTGTTTTGCTTGGGATTGCCTTATCCATGCAGTCCTGCAGGTGCTGGTAGAAGGCATTTGTAAGTGATTCAGCGGCTTGAGTATTGTTTTCCCGGCTCGGGGCCTTAAAGGAGACCACACTAGTCTTTAGAAGTGTGAAGTCGGCTTTTGAGAAGTTCTTTACTGTGGTCTTTTTATTTCAGGTGGGGTGGGATGAGGACCTCCAGCGAGATTAGTTTGTGATCTGATCTCACCAGTGAGGGTATACTTCGGTGTTGAACATTGCGCTCCCATGTTCGTGATGATGAGATCAAGTATGTTATCTCCTCTTGTGGGGATGGTGACTAGTTGTTCCATGGCATTTGAGTTTATGAATTCCAGGAACTTTTGGGCTAGGGTGTTTGGGCTTGAGTAGTGTTCCCAGTCTATATTAGGGTAATTGAAGTCACCTAGTATGATGGTGTTTGGTGATACATTTATCCCCTCTAGTGTTTTCAGGAAGGCCATGTGAGGTTCCTGAGTTTGTGAGGGTGGCCTGTAACATGCTACAATTTGCAGAGCAGTCTTGCCTATGGTTAATTGCACCTGGATGGTCTCCGATGCATCATGCGTTGCCACCAGTCTTGAGGTGTGGGTGTCCTTGATGAATATGGATACCCCCCCTCCTTTCTTGGTATTGTCCGGATTTTGGGGCCGGAACGCATGATATGAGGTAAAACCTGATAGCGCTGGGGTGCTCTCAGGATGCTTGAACCAGGTTTCTGTCACAGCACAGACATCGATGTTCTCCATACTGAGAAGGGCCTCGAGTGCGTGCATTTTGAGATTTAGACTTCTGGCATTGAGCAGCATTACCCTTAGTTTTTCCTTTTTGTGTTCTAGGGTGGTAGGTTTAGAATTTGAGCCTTGCCTAAAAAAGGCACTATGGGGGTGGCAAGAGCCTTTGCCAATATCCGGAATCCCAGGGGTGACAGGTGCAAGCCGTCCCTTGCGAAGCAGCGTGGCTTGTCCAGCATGTCATCCCAGGCAGACAGATATCTTCTTCTTCTTTCGGCTTTTCCCAGTTAGGAGTCGCCACAGTGGATAATCTGTCCGCTCATGATTGGCAGTGGAGTTTTACGGTGTTGAGTTGCCAGCCCGGTGCCCAACCTTCCACAGAAGGCACAGGAGTAATACTGAACATATTGAACCTAAGTTAAATCCATTCATTCCTACACTTATGAATCTTGATTAACAATTAGAATTTCTGTCTTATCTTTACTGAATTTTAATTTGGGATTTTTTCCCAAAATTACTGTTGAATCTTAAATTTCTTTCTTTAAATTATTCATATCCACAGCTGTCAGATGTTGTTGTTGTTTGTCTTTCGGCTTTTCCCAGTTAGGGATCATCACAGTGGAACTCCTGTCCGCTAAAGATTGGCAGTAGATTTTCATGAACGCCGAGGTGCCAGCTCGATTCAACCTTCAACAAAGGCATGCCCATTTGCGCATGTCTTTTGAACACCCACCCAACCGTGGGGAGGACATGCAGACTCCACACAGAAGGCACTTCCCGCACTCCAGCTGAGAATCGAACGGGAGAACCTCTTGCTGTGAGGCAACAACGCTACCGCTGCACCACCGCGGATTCCACAGCTGTCAGATATTATCAGCAAATAGTTGTAACTCAATGTTATAATGTTCATAAGTTTTATAACCATCAATTTTATTATTCCAATGTGGGTTGCAAAATGTTTGATTACTGAAGCAAATATCAGTGGTAAGAGCAGATGTACCTTTTTAGTACCTCTTTTAATTTTAAACCACATGATAAAAAGGATTCAGTTTTAGCATAGATTTTAAATTCACTATAAAGACTCTCTAATAAAGTCATACATTCTTCTGGAAAACCATACATTTCTGTTTTTTTAAATAAGTATGTCCAATTCACTGAGTCAAAAGCCTTTTTTAGACCTGTAATAAATAATTTAGAGCCATTTGGTTTTGCATGATCCATGATTTTTTTTAAACATTCCAACTTTATTGTTTGTCATTAACAACGTCTTTATTTGCATTCAAGGGTTTCCTTATGCATGGTGGCTTGTACATCTTCCAACAAAGTCTGGCTCTTTATCTCAGTGCCATTGCTGATCATATTCTAATTATACATTTGAATTCACCTACATTTTTAAAAAAAATTCGGTCAAGAACCATGTATTTGGAGAATACATCAAAATTAAAGAAGCTCCACAGTCACAATATTTTTAAAGCTTATAATAACAGCCATATGTAATAATGTTCAAGCTTCTAAGGATATCTCAGACCCCACGTATTTTCTGTAATCTGTTTTTTTTTTTCTTTCTTTCTTTTTACAATGCCTTTCATTTTAACTCCCAAGATTCTGCCCTCTCCTTAATTTTCTGTCCTCTTCAGCCAGTCGTACAGTCTCTGCGTATTCCTGTGTTTATGATCTATCCTTGTATTGCCCTTAATCAACTTTAGATCTTTTATTGAGTCCATTAACCTTATCGGTCCCTCTGTTATTGGTTCTTTTGATGTCTTCCAACTCTTGATTATTATTATATTTATTTATTTGCCAGTAATATAACAGAAATCATTGCCTTTAGGAAGTAGGGCTGATACAGCTAAAGTAATACTTTATTTCATCTGTTTGCCATTGATACTCTAGGAGCTTGTCTATGAGACCCTGTGCACCTCACCATTTTTTGGCATCTCCAAAAGGTATGTTGCCAGTTGCCCTTATCCCCAGGTGTACAAATCCATCAGTTAATGAAGACTTCTTTATTCAATTTATACAATCCTTTAGGGGGAATAAAATATTGGTATGCAAACATGTCTACCCAAGTAGCCTCAGTTTTCTTGATCTTCTTGCCTATATTGATGTGTTACAACCCCCCCACCCCCTCGACTTCTAGTATTATATAAGTACTGGTTAAATCTCACCAAATGTTGATTTGCCTTTTTCTCATGTTTTAGTTTCCGTAGATTGTAATGAACAGGACCCTGTTCTTTAGGTTCATCTCTCTTGGTTCCACTAATAACTCTATTAGTTCTATTTTTTGGAATTCCCTATCCTGGACTTCCCTATCATACTTGTCTAAATGTGCACCAGTGGGTGTCTTCAACTTCTAGGTTAAATCTCTCCTGGAGTTCTGGCCAACCCATTTGACTTTCTCTCTCTCTCTCTCTCTCAAGTGTTTCCAGAATAATATCTCTTTCTCTGTAATCCACCATCTCTTTAATATTTTAGTGTTTAGTGGCAGGTTATGGTGTCCCAGACCAATTGCTAGACCTCAGATTCCCACATCTGCTGTTTCTTGACTTTTATAGCATTTACAGCAGATTGATACATCTTCACGGAGGGTGAGTGTGTTGATTTTCTATTGACGCCTGTGAAAAATATTTGATACAGTGAAGTGTGTAAGATATTGTTATTAATAAAAATGCCAGGGGTGACTGAGGGATGTGTTAAGAAAACTGTCCTTATGCCCTTTTCAGTAAGTAACAGTGAAGACATAATTATATCTGTGTGCAGAGTAGTGGGAGTGTGTAAGGTGGTGTGCCCATCAAGTATGAATAAGACTGCATTCTGTTAGATGCACAGCT